>NC_052502.1:68292151-68592151 GCF_016617805.1 Bactrocera tryoni | reverse complement strand
CATCTGCGACTTTAGTAACTTCTTCTGTGATCTCAATTGTTTCTTCGACTGCCACCTTTAACTTGCTTTCAACTTCTTCTGTTATTTTATCAATCATCTTAATGGTTTCCGCATCAAGAGTTTCAGCAAAGACTGTAGTAACTGCTTGTCTAACATCGCTGATATCAGCAAGTGGTGACTTGTCATCTTTGATACTTGAAGCCACAGACTCTGGACGTGAGGGTTCTGCAGATGCTGCAGCAGATTTTACATCTTTGACACTCTCTGCCACCGATACGGGTTTGGATGCGACTGGTGATTTTTCATCTTGAATGCTCTCTGCTGCGGATTCAAGAGGTGTGGGCTCTACAGAAGGAGCAGCGGATTTTTCATCTTTTTCAATTTTAGCGTCGTCGCCAACTTTTTCAGCTGCCTCTTCCAACTCTTTAGCGAGGGCATCGAGAGTTTCAGCAAACACTGTTGTATCTGCTTGTCTAACATCGCTGACATCAACTATATCCTTAGCTTCGTCTATGGGACTTGAAACTGTATCTGCAACACTTGAAACAGCACTTTCTGCTGGTGCACTTGTTAGATCACTTTTTTTGCTGGGTTCAATTGCGGCATCGGGGAAATGCCCGTCCGCAACATCTACAGGGCTGGATTTCGTTGGTAGTTTGGCATCTAACTTAGCACTTTCCAAGTCTAATGCCAATTGCAAATCTTCAATTTTTATTGGTGCTCGCTCCACGGGTGAAGAAACAGTATCAATTTCCTCCTTGGTTCCCAGAGCTGTTGGTGAATCAGATCTAGAAATTTCTTTAGAAACTGTATGAGATTTTTCATCTTTTATACTCTCGGCAGCTGACTCAGGCTTTGAAGCAAGTGGTGACTTATCATCTTTGATACTTGCAGCTATAGAATCCGGACGTGAGAGCTCTGCTGATGGTGCAGCAGATTTTTCATCTTTGACACTCTCTGCTACCGATACGGCCTTGGATGCGAGTGGTGACTTTTCATCTTTTATACTCTCAGCGGCGGATTCAGGAGGTGTGGGCTCTACAGAAGGAGCAGCGGATTTTTCATCTTTGACACTCTCTGCTAACGAAGCGGGTTTGGATGCGTCTGGTGACTTTTCATCTTTAATACTTTCGGCCACAGATTCAGGAAGTGAGGGCTCTGCAGAAGGAGCAGCAGACTTTTCATCTTTTACGCTCTCTGCTACGGAAGCGGCCTTTGATGCCACTGGTGATTTTTCATCTTTAATACTCTCAGCCGCAGACTCTGGACGTGAGTGTTCTGCGGAAGGAGCAGCAGATTTTTCATCTTTGATACTCTCTGCTACCGAAGCGGGTTTGGAGGCGGCTGGTGACTTTTCATCTTTAATACTTTCTGCTATGGACTCTCGACGTGAGGGCTCTGCAGAAGGAGCAGGAGATTTTTCATCTGTGACACTCTCTGCTACCGAAGCGGGTTTGGATGCGGCTGGTGACTTTTCATCTTTAATACTTTCGGCCACAGCTTCAGGAAGTGAGGGCTCTGCAGAAGGAGCAGCGGACTTTTCATCTTTTACGCTCTCTGCTACCGAAGCGGGCTTGGATGCGGCTGGTGACTTTTCATCTTTAATACTTTCTGCCATGGATTCTCGTCGTGAGGGCTCTGCAGAAGGAGCAGCAGACTTTTCATCTTTTACGCTCTCTGCTACCGAAGCGGGTTTGGATGCGGCTGGTGACTTTTCATCTTTAATACTTTCGGCCACAGATTCAGGAAGTGAGGGCTCTGCAGAAGGAGCAGCGGACTTTTCATCTTTTACGCTCTCTGCTACCGAAGCGGGCTTGGATGCGACTGGTGACTTTTCATCTTTGATACTTTCTGCCATGGATTCTCGTCGCGAGGGCTCTGCAGAAGGAGCAGCAGACTTTTCATCTTTTACGCTCTCTACTACCGAAGCGGGCTTGGATGCGGCTGGTGACTTTTCATCTCTAATACTTTCGGCCACAGATTCAGGACGTGAGGGTTCTGCGGAAGGAGCTGCAGATTTTTCATCTTTGACACTCTCTGCCACCGATACGGGTTTGGATGCGACTGGTGACTTTTCATCTTTAATACTTTCGGCCACAGATTCAGGAAGTGAGGGCTCTGCAGAAGAAGCAGCAGATTTTTCATCTTTGACACTCTCTGCTACCGAAGCGGGTTTGGATGCGGCTGGTGACTTTTCATCTTTAATACTTTCTGCCATGGATTCTCGTCGTGAGGGCTCTGCAGAAGGAGCAGCGGACTTTTCATCTTTTACGCTCTCTGCTACCGAAGCGGGTTTGGATGAGGCTGGTGACTTTTCATCTTTAATACTTTCGGCCACAGATTCAGGAAGTGAGGGCTCTGCAGAAGGAGCAGCAGACTTTTCATCTTTTACGCTCTCTGCTACCGAAGCGGGTTTGGATGCGACTGGTGACTTTTCATCTTTAATACTTTCAGCCATGGATTCTCGTCGTGAGGGCTCTGCAGAAGGAGCAGCAGACTTTTCATCTGTGACACTGTCTGCTACCGAAACGGGTTTGGATGCGACTGGTGACTTTTCATCTTTAATACTTTCGGCCACAGATTCAGGAAGTGAGGGCTCTGCAGAAGGAGCAGCGGACTTTCCATCTTTTACGCTCTCTGCTACCGAAGCGGGTTTGGATGCGGCTGGTGACTTTTCATCTTTAATACATTCTGCCATGGATTCAGGCCGTGAGGGCTCTGCAGAAGGAGCAGCGGACTTTTCATCTTTTACGCTCTTTGCTACCGAAGCGGGTTTGGATGCGGCTGGTGACTTTTCATCTTTAATACTTTCGGCCACAGATTCAGGAAGTGAGGGCTCTGCAGAAGGAGCAGCAGACTTTTCATCTTTTACGCTCTCTACTACCGATACGGGTTTGGATGCGACTGGTGACTTTTCATCTGTAATACTCTCAGCCACAGATTCAGGACGTGAAGGCTCTGCAGAAGAAGCTGCAGATGTTTCATCTTTGACACTCTCTGCTACCGATACGGGCTTGGACACGACGGGTGACTTTTCATCTTTAATACTTTCTACCATGGACTCTCGACGTGAGGGCTCTGCAGAAGGAACAGCGGACTTTTCATCTTTGACGCTCTCCGGTACGGAAACGGGCTTTGATGTAACTACCTTTGTTTCGTCTTTGACACTTTCTGCCACGGACTCTCGTCGTGAGGGCTCCGCAGAAGGAACAGCGGATTTGTCATCTTTCAAACTCTCTTCCGTCGACCCTGGCTTTGATGTGAGTAGTGACTTATCTACTTTGTCTCCCACAGATGGTCGTCGAGAGCTTTCTTTAGAGATTTTAGGAGAAGCACCTTCAGGACTTTCAGGGCGTGTTATCTCCTCTGCAGTGATACCAATTATCTCTTTTGCTTCATCAACTGGAGTGGATACTGTTTCCGCACCTGCTACAGTGGTTTCTTCTGCTGGTATTTTTTTATATGCAACAGATGTTTCCTTTACTTCAGCGAAGTCACCATGAGCAACATCTACAGGACTTGAAGATGTTGGAAGCTTAGTGTCAACTTTTGTTTTATCTAAGTCAAGTGCCAGTTCTGTTGGATCTAACTTAGTGGAAGCCTTATCCACTGGTGATGAAGCGGTTTTTGTTTCAATAACTTGATCCTTTTCTTCTTGGGTGATCTCTGCAACAGACTCAGTACGAGATACTTCTTCAGATATGATTGGTGATTTTTCTTCTTTAAGGCTTTCTATAGTTGATTCTGGCTCTAACACTTCTTTTGAATCAAGAAGCGATTTGTCTTCTTTGACACTTTGGGCTGTGGAAGCGGTTTGGGCAGGTTTTGTTGGTATTTCAGGTGACTTTTGGTCTTTGAGGTCTTCCGTATCGGTATCTGCTTTGAAAGTGATTAAAGATTTTTCATCCTTTATGCTTTCTGCGACGGACTCTCGTCGAGATATTTCCTTTGAAGCAACGGGAGATGCTTCGTCTTTAGTACTACCGGCTGCAGGTTCACTTTGTGATGGCTTTCGGGATGTTTCTTTCGATATAACAGGTGATTTTTCAGCTTCTGGACTTTCCGGACGTGCAGTAATAGCAGCTTCTGTGACTAGATCTTTTGCTTCATCTAGAGGGCTGGAAACGGTCTTCGTACCACTAACAGTAGTGCTCTCAGCAAATGCTTTTTGAGTTTCGACTAATGTGTCTTTAACTTCCGAGAACTGGCCTTCCGCGACATCGACAGGACTTGATGATGTTGGCAGTTTGGTATCTCCTTTTGATACGTCCAACATTAAAGTAAGATCAGTAGTATCAATTTTTGTTGGTGCCTTATCAACCGGAGAGGAAACAGTTTCTGTTTCGAATTTTTCAGCATCACTGTGAATACTTTCTGCAGCAGAAGCTGGTCGAGAGATTTCTTTGGATGCACAGGGGGACTTTTCATCTTTAATACTTTCGACAGTTGACCCTGGCAGTGAGGCTTCTTTGGAGACGGGTGCTGATTTCTCGTCTTTGATACTTTCGACAGGAGATTTTTCTTTTGGAGAAAGTTCGACTTTTTCTTCCTTTTCTTCTTCTTTTTCGTCTAACACTACCGATGTTTTACGAGATTCCACCTTGAAATCACTTTCTTTTATTTCCTGAGAAGTTTTTCTACTGGCTTGTAAGGACTTCAGCATTTCAACTTCGATAGCTTCTTCGATGGTTGCTGGACTTCCTACTGAAACTGTGTCGTCCTTATCTTTTGGCTTAGACGTATCAATATCTGCAAGTACTAGCGCAGGAAGCTCGTCCTCCGATGTAATTTCACTACCATCCTTTTCTTCAGGGGTGCTTGTGGACTTCTTTGACTCTTCGGTAGGTGCTTTGTCAACAGGTGATGATAATTTATCTTCAGAAGGCGTGGGTTTTTCATCAGAAGTTGGTTCCTCAGCGGATATATCTAAAGGTAAGCTTGCTTTATGAGATTCTGCTAGTTCTTGCTCTAATGAAGTTACTGGTTTTTCTGCATCAGCGGCTAAAATATCTTTCCTTTGTACTTCTAATTCTATAGGTGATTTTCGTTTCTCAATCATCTTATCGGTTACAGCTTCTTCTGGTTTTACTAGAGAAGTTGGTTTATCCTCAGGCGATGGAACCTTTTCAGCTTCTTTCTGAACTCCTGAAACAGGTGACACTTCCTTTACAGTAGGTTTATCAGCTGTAGAAGGAGCTTTGTCTACTTCTATAGCTTCTTTTTCGATTGGAGAGATGGATTTTTCTGCTGTTGAAGCATCTTTCTCGGTTAAAATGTCTTCAGCTTTTAGAAATTCTTTTTCCAATTTTTCTGTTGGTGCCGGTACCTTTTCAGTTAAAATATCTTCTGGTTTTAATGCTTCTTTCTCAACAGGAGATACAGGCGTCTCAGCAGGAGGTGGTAATTTCGAAATCTGGGGAGCTTCTTTTTCTGTTGGAGAACTTGCAAGAGGTAAAGTTACAGTCTCTACGTGCAAAGTCTCCTTTTCAGCTGGTGAAACGTCTTTTTCTTCTGGTGAAGCTACTTTCTCAGCCTCCTTTTCAGTTGGAGAAACGTCTTTTTCTGCTGGTGAAGGTACTTTCTCAGCCTCCTTTTCAGTTGGAGAAACGTCTTTTTCTGCTGGTGAAAGTACTTTCTCAGCCTCCTTTTCAGTTGGAGAAACCTCTTTTTCTGCTGGTGAAGGTACTTTATCAGCCTCCTTTTCTGTTGGAGAATATTCTTTTTCTGTTGTAGAGGCAGCTTTTTCGGTTGCAATATCCTCTGCTTTTACTGTTTCCTTCTCAACAGGAGGTTTCTCAGTGGGTGAAGGTACTTTCTCAACTTTTGGAGCCTCCTTTTCAATTGGAGAAGCTGCAAGAGGTGATGATTCTTTCTCTACTTCGGTTGCTTTCTTTTCAGTTGGAGAGACGGATTTTTCGATTGGTGAAGGTGTTTTCTCAGTTATAATATCTTCTGTTTTAAGCACTTTCTTCTCAAGAGGTGATGTAGGCTTCTCAGCGGGTGTTGTCGTTTTATCTAATTGTTGAGTATCTTTTTCGGTTGGAGAAACTGATATTTCTGCAGGTGAAAGAACTTCCTCAAATGCCGGGGCCTCCTTAGTCAAAATATCTGTTTTAGCGGAAAGTCCTTTGTCATCTTTCGGAGTCTCTTTTTCTGTTGGAGAAACAGGTTTCTCGGATGGAGTAGTAAACTTTTCGGTTGACGTCTCTTCTTCCTTTACTGGTGTCGTTTCTTTTTCAGCGGGAGATGTTTGCCTTTCAGCAGGTGAAGGTTGCTGCTTGTCAGGGGATTCTGGCTTCTCAGTGGGTGAGGATACTTGTTTGGCTGGTATTTCTTCTTTTTCGGTAGGAGATGGCAGTTTATCCAGAGGAGAACTTGGTTTTTCATCAGGGGAAGCGGTTTTCTCGACGGGAGTTGGTTCCTTCTCGAGAGGAGAAATTGGTTTTTCTATAGGTGAGGGCGGTTTCTTTTCAGTTGGAGACACAGCCTTTTCCTCGGTTGCCTGCACTGGTTTTTCTGCAATCTCCTCTTTCACCTTCTCATCATCTACCTGATCTACTGTCCCTACTTCCTCTGCAACTTCCACTTCTTTACCTTCGCAAATATCTTTTTCTTCAGTTTCCTTTTCCTCCTTTGTAATTTCTTCTTTATGCGAAATGACTTTACCGCTTTCTTGTGTATCCTTTTCGTAGACACCCAAGTCGGCTTCTTCATGTACAGGCAAATCTGCTACTTCATCTGGAGTTTTAACAACATCGCGCAGCAGATTTTGTTGTGCCTCGAAAGTCATCTTCATTGGCAGTACACGTTCTGCGGTAGCTAAGCCGACAATTACGGGCTCGGCTATTTTCTCAATTACAACGCCGGCTGCAGTTACAGCAGGTTCTGTTGGTTTAACGTCTGCTACTTCATATCCAGCCGCCTGGTCAGTTTCTTTGGTTTCTTCCTTAACATATTTCTCCTCGATTATCAAGTCTTCCTTGATTTCATCGAGAGGTATGCGTTCGTCCTCGGGCAGCGTTGGCGCTGTAGTAGCGCCGGACTCGATGGTAGCTGAGAATTTCTCTTCTGGGAGACTTTCTTGTAAATTGGCAGGCATAATTTCAGGTTGTTCGATAAGCTCATCTTTGGTGTCGGAAGTTTTCTTGGCGCTGCTTATTTTGTCCTCAGGCGTGGGTGAAGAGAGTTCTTCTTCGGCTTTGGTTATTTGCTCTTCAGTGCGTGTTGTGACTATATCCTTAGCTGTGGTAATTATTTCTTGTACCTCGGCTTTAATTTCTGACTTCTCTGGAGTAGTTATTTTATGTGCGGGTTCTTCAACTTGTTCCTCGTCAGCCTCTACTGCAGCTTCTACCGCTTCAGGTGCTTCATCAGCAGCTTCGTCCTCGAGTCGTGCCTTGCGTTCTTCGGCTTCTGCTTTGGCAATAGCGGCTTCGATTTCCTCTTCTGCGCTCTTTTTTCGTTTCTTCTCCGACTCTTGCGAATCGCGTTGATGTTTTTGAATTTCTTCTTCTTTCGTCATGCTGCTCTCTTGCTCCACAATTGAATCCTCGGTATATTGATCGATCTCTTCCTTTTCAATTATCAAATACTCTTCCTCTTCTTCGGCCTCGGTAGTGCTATCCTGTTTAGACATTTCACGTATTTCAGCTGCCAATTGCTTTTGCCGTTTCATTTCATCACGACTAAAGACTGCTTCTATTTCACGTACCACTTCTTGTTCTTCTTTGAGATCGTCGAGTTCACGTTGCTTCTCGGCATCCAACTCTTGTGACGCGGTCAGATCTTGTAATTTTTTAGCAGCAACTGCCTCATCTGCCGATGGCGTTGACACCAGACTGGAGTCTGTGGTGCCACCCTTATCCAGACGTGATTTCTTCAAATCCGCTTTAGGCTTAGCCGACTTGACTGGACTGCCGGGTGCCCGTTTTGTTGGCGAAGCGCCACGCGGACGCCGTGAAATTGGTTTGCGCTGTTGAGCTTGCTGTTGTTGTGTACGTGATTCTTTGCGTTCCGCTGCAGTGGTACGCGTCATTTCACGACGTGTGGTCGTAGTAGTGGAAGTGCTGGTAACTTGCCGTGTCGCTTGCTGCTTCGATTCGAGCACCTTGCGATTGTTAGCGTCTTTTGCGCTCTTAGCTGGCGTGCTGCTGGGACTGGATTTGGTGGCACGTGTAATAACGCGAGGTTTTAAATCACGTGCTGCGCCCGGTTTTGGTGCTGCAGGCTCTTTGCGTGGCGTAGCAGTGGGTGAGGCCTTCTTCTCAGCAGCCAAGTCCTTCCTTATACCCTTACGCTCCATTGATTTGGGTGGTTTGGTGTCAATGCGTGAACGCACTACAGGCTTGACTTCGGCACGTGGTTTGTCCCCCTTTCCTTTAGCAACTCTGCTTGGTTTAATCACCTCGGGTGTAGGTGTTTCTTCCTTTTGTGGTGCAGCTTGTGGCTGTGGCTTAACAATTACTACCTCAACCTTCTTCTCAGTTTCGGTTTCTTTTTCTTTATTGTCCTCATCTGCAGTTTCACCATCGGGTTTGTCTTCTTCCTTGCTCTCTACCTCAATAGCTGGTTCTGGTTCAGGCACAGCCTCATCGCCAGTTTCAGCAGCAGGTTCATCAGTGTCCACCGAGTCTTCCTTCTTTGGCAAAACAATTTTCTCAGCCTCTACTTTCTCCACTTTAGTCTCTTCAATGACCTGTGCAGCGGCGGCGGCAGCTGCGGCCTCTTTAGTTTTGTTGTCTTGCTGTATAGCAACAGCCGCGGCAGCAACTGGTGCGAATTTAGGTTTCGATGTTACGCTGAGTGGCTCAATAGGCGCACCGATGGCGGACTTGAATGTTTTACGTGTAGTTACCACAGTTTGTATAGCTGGTGCAATCGATTTGGCAGTGCAGGTTGAGTGCTTCATGAACTCTAGATGCTTGAGTTTTTCCAAGCCTTCTTGTATCTTAAAATCAGGTGTGCTACCGGGGAAGAGTATACGGGTGATGGTATCATCTGGATTGGCTGGTTGCCACACCAGCAGTGCGCAGATCGAAACCAAGTTTTGTAGTGGGAAATTGAATTCGCGTGTATCGCGTGCGGCAAAGAGACGCTGATCGCCGGAGTGCCACTTCGATAAGAATTCTTTTACTTCTTTCGAGTCACGCGCAGGACTAATCACATACATATCCAGTGTGCCATGTCCAACTTTGTGATACAGATTTATTGGCTCTTGGTTGCGATAGCAGTTTTGTGGTTTCAAGTCCAGCGACTTAAGATCGCTTACCAAATTGTGGCCATGCTCAAAGAGATCAACCAACAATGGGTCGCGGTCTTTGTCGCCATCGGGACTTGGCAGACCACCTTTACGATCGGGCACATTACCAAAGAAGTGTCCAATTTGTGGATAAACGTGGGCATCACGCTTTCGAGATACCACCGAAGTGATACCCTGTATGTTGCTATTGTTAAGGCGTGTCATGAGGACGGCATCCAAGCGGTCTAGGTGTCGTACGAAGTCCCAGAAGCAAGCTTTGCGATTAAAGCCACCATCAACTGCGAAGAGAAATTATTTATCATGAGAGATAGTGACAGATCTACGGTTTACTTACCCAACATATTAAAACCATTGATGCCGAAGAGTGCAGCATCTCCTTGTCCACCGGGGAAGACATATAGTGTTGGATGCGTAAAGCGTATATTACCCACAACATCCGAGGTCTCAAGCAGCTCCCGCAGTGATGTGGGTACAAGCATTGGTGCTAGATAGTCTGTGCGGGTTGAAAATAGATTAAAACTTATGAACTGTGGTATAATTTAGAATGCGTCTTACCAATAAAGGCATTGATACCCTCACTGCTGGTGTCCAATACATCAACGGGATTGATGCGTATTTTGCAGAGGCGTGCAAAGCTTTTGTGTGGCAAGCTGTGCCAGTGGCCGGCATCGGCGCAATGTATATTCATTGTAATCGTGTCGGCGTAGGCACGTATGACACGCTGTACATCGTGTTCCTGAAACGCCTCCGAGAAGTCGGAGACGGAGAAGGTTCCATCCTGTAGGGAAATAATTGAATAGGTGCATATGTATAATGGAAAATGGTCTAACTAAAGATAGGACGGTATATAACATGTCGGCCATGACTAAAAGTTCGGTTAGAATGGGTTGATATATGTATATTCTCAGCTCAGCGGGGTGTAGGAATACGAATAAGTATGTATAGTTCAAGAAAAATTTTACGTGTATCTGTGAATTTGATATATACTTGCCATATTAGTCAACGATATATGATTCGCTGGATTTTAAGCTATGGAAGGAAGCTAAGACAAGAGCTTCTGAGCCTTGGTTTGAATATTTAATATTGAATTTGGTAGGAAATTTTGAATCTTTGGATATTATTATAGAATTATAATACAGACCTGTGATAGCTCAGGTCAGTTGGTCAGTTCTGAAGTTCGTTTAAGTACACTGGATTGTTGGGAAATAGATTGTCTTATAGCTATTTGGGTTTTGTGATCATCTTTCAAAGATCTTGTGGTAGAAAATATTTTTAAAACAAATTCGGAATAGGCTGGTGAGTTGAAATCTCTTGGTCAGTTCGGAATCCGTTTAGTACACTCGATTGTTCGATTACGGAGTCGTCAAACCAAACTCTGACGGCTCCTACTCTGCCCATACAGGTATATCGATGAGGGAATTTTGGGTGGGAAAAAGCCCTTGGAGTAGAGGGGCAGTGAGCTTCTTTACGGATGGGTCAAAGCTTGGGAAGGTTGGTGAAGGGGTTTACTGTCAGGAGCTCTCTACCAACTCCAGCTTTAGACTTCCTGACTATCGGAGCGTCTTCCAAGCCGAGGTTGTAGCCATTAAGGTAGCAGTATATCTGCTGCTTCGAAGTGTAGCCTCTTTCAGCGAAGTGACCATTCACTCAGTTGGCAGAGCGGCGATACTAGCCTTCAATTCATTTACAGTGCGTTCAGGGTTTGGACGAGGAGTGCCTAAATTCGCTATCAATATCATCGAGTGATAAGACTGGAATGGGAGCACGGCCACAGCGGAATCACAGGAAATTGCGTAGCTGACAAGCTAGCAAGGAAAGACACTCTAGAACCGCTATCTGTGGAATAGGAGCGGGTCGGTGCTCGCGTATCCTCTTATGTTCTATTACTAAATAGTTGAGCTTCGCTAGCTAGGCCAACGCTGGACCACCAACGGTACATGCGCTGTCACAAAATATTGATCGCAGGAGATCCTCCTCTTGCTAGTCATTGCACTATTGGCGGCTATGCTGTAAAGTTAGGACTCTTACCAGACGCCATTTGCAGAAGCTGCATGGAAGAAGTTGAGGTAGAAATGACTTAACACTTTCTTCTTGACTGTCCGCGCTTGGGAGGTCAAGACTTCTTACATACTTATAACCTAACTTGTATTCCATTTGTCATATAAATTCTTTCGAAATGCCCACCCACCTGTAAGATCCAGGAACCATTGCCGGAGAACGTGTAGCCAGCGTGTATAATGTGACGATGTCGTGTAAAACTGCTCAGTAGATTACGCATACATTGTATGAGTGTATTGTACTGAGGGTGTATAAGCACTTCAGTGACTAGATTCTCACTAGCATACTGAATGAGTCGTTCGCCTGCAATGACATAAAACAACAATAACATAATTAGTTATAAATATTGGACTAGTAATATAAGCTACTTATATAACATGTTTTAAATAACATAACTGCCTTTGTTGCTATTTTTGTACACTCATTAATGCCCAGCTAATAAATATTATATTATATTTCGAAAGCTCAGGTGCGTGATTTATTATTTAGTGGGCGCGTAAATTAATTTGAAAAGTCATTTGAGACGCACAGAGCGGTGAGACATGGGGATGAATTCAGAAATCATCGCGCTTGTAAATGGCTACATGAGGTAGCGCAAACGGCTTCGGCATTCTCGGTAGTTTTAATCAATATGCAACAAAAGCTGAGTTTACTCAAGGGAGTATGTTCTTTTATGTGGACTTCAGCAGTCAAGCAGCGCTCAATCTTTGGGCTGAAGCGGTATGCGTGAAGATTCGTATGCTTACATACTTGGCATACAAATAAGATAAAGTATGGGTGTCTTTAGTAAAGGTTGTTGGACATTTCGTTCGAAGGAAGGCTTTAACAAGCTTAGGCTAGTCAACAGAACTGCTATCCTCTATATATATTTGAGTTTTTTTCGACTACGCGTTTATTCTTCTCAAAACAGTTAGACAGTTGTAGGCCACCTTATGTTTGTTAGACCCTCTTTAGATCGAACAACATCTAGTAGTGTATTATAAATAAGAAAAAAGAGCTAGCAGTATCTCAGATTGTTCCAAATATGCGATTTCCTATAACTAACTTCGCTTCGAGTTCGTAGTTCCTAGGAATACCTAACAAGATAGGAGTCCACCGCAGTGAGTATTCTGTATTTCTTTACATAAACTTTCAAAGCCTTTCAATAGTAATTTAAATTATACCCAAGAGTTGAAGAGGTAACTCTTTTAGTCACTTGACAGAGTTAATAGCGGACTACAAAAGCAATCTGACACTACTTGTATCGTATTTTTGTATCCGTACTGGTTCATTGAAAGGAGTTACTAATTTTTTCGAAAAAGAAATCAAGGATTTTTAGCAAGCAGACACTATTAAGGATAGACTATTAAGGAAAGGCGGTAGAGTACGTAGCTTCGAACCAACTAAGCACCACTAAAGAAATTTTGAAAATTGAAGAAATTTGCTTTACGTCGATTTTCTTACCACATCTATCTGTTATACCGAAAATACTAACACATTCGCTTTAAAAGTAGTGCTTTAACAAAGAAAATATTTTAACACATCAAGTAGAGTTCATCCGGTTAACTCTGCCTACAGCATTTGGAGCTGAACGATTATTGAACTTCTTAACGTCAATCCAATCCCAGACCTGAACTGTCTCTGTAAAGGTCTCCTTAGAAGGATAAAGGATAACAATTTTAATTTAAATTTAAATTTGTAGTTATCGGTTTAGGCACGTTACAGGTATGTAGTTAGTGTATCTTTTCATAATCTGATACATATATATATCTGTATGGGAAAACATAAAGGCTAGTATATTCTATATTTTATTTATTGCATCTTTGATTGATTGTGTGCTCTGTTGAGATATATAATCTAATGAAATACTTAATACTACCCACTGGAAAGTTATGGACAGGTCATAATAATCACGATTTTCGGCAAGATTTCATTCCTACTTCGAAGCACGCTTACTGCAGAGCTTCCAAACTGGTATGAAGCTCTTAATTAAATTCCTTATACATATTGCACAGGTTTATGTTCTCCAGTTTTGAGGTTGACTAGAATATGAAGACGGTAAGCTCCAGGCTTAGCGCCATATTTGACTAATATCAAAGTCCACCTAATATCTAGAATAACTTCCAAGAGTTTTCAAAAGATTTTGTTAATCTACTAGCAATTCCAAGTAAGTAAATACGTTGATTCGTATATTTCATGATTTAAAGCAAGAAATTCCTTCATAAGATTAATCATTTATAATGAAAAGTATTAATATTATTATACTGCACTTCGTTTGGACTCTCCTTCTCGGCTACAATGCAGCATGTAGTAATATCGGATATAATGAACGATGTAAATACAGGCGCCATATGGAATTTTTCCCTGTTATTATTATTACCTACCTAATATTACTTTCATTAAAGCATACATCTAGGAGTTGTGAAGTTAGTTAAACCTTTAGAGTTACGCATAGTGGCAGAGCTTTTAGTTTATTTCAGGAAAACAGCTTTAAATTTTATAAAAAACTATTGTAGATATACCAGGTGAAGTATACATTTAGGACGCCGTGCTGTTTCTTATGCACAATAAAATTGTGAAGTATACATTTAGGATACATTGCTTGTTTGCTTGTGAACAATAAAATATTTTATAATTTCGATTAAATATTACTTTTATTGAAGCATACATTAAGGAGTTGAGAAGTTAATTGAACCTTTACACATTTTGACAGACTTTTTACTTTCATAGAAAAAACTACGAATACATTTGTTTGGACATTAAGGCTAACAGGATCTACGTCATTTAGCCATTAAAAAATATGTACACTTGGTGAGGTATACAGTTAGTAGTCAGTATAAATTTTTTTTATACCAAGTTGTTAAAGAAAGTAAGAATATCTACACATATTTTTAAGGCTTAACTCTTTAGTGAAAATTTTGAAGTTAAAGCTAGGAGCACAATTGGATTTTAGTGATATATGAAAATATACCATTTTGGTGAAGTATACATTGAGGAGCCAGTGACAGTTTTAGGTTGTGAAGAGCAGAAACATTTAAGGAAAGTAAAAATAACAATATTTTGTTGAACCTCAACACTTCAGTAATAACTAAGTTTAATAAACACTAGACACGAGAACTCTAAGTTTTCGTAGATATATAAAAATATGCCTTTTTGTTGAAGTATATATTTAGGAGACAGCCGCAATTTCAGCTTGTAAAGAACCAAAACATTAAAAAACGAGTAGTTTTAATATTTATTTTGAAAATTTAATAACTTAAATATTATTTGCATTCGCGCAGTGTGTGCTGGAAGTGCCATAAAAACGGATTTTAAGCGTATTAGTGGGCTTAAGTATCCTTCTTATTAAATATTTTAAGCTTAAAGGGACTCGAAGGGAGAGTACATCAATTACGGTAACGCCCACACTCTCTCCTACTTCACGCTAAATTTTTAAATTGTCAATTTGTTGGCGCTAATAAAACATTTACGCGTAGATTTCGTGCAACAGCACGCACTCGAGCTAAGCTAAAGCGCCGGTGTGTGCGTGCGTCTGCTGTGGCATTTGGTCACGGACAAAATCTGTTTCAATGTCATTGCTTGGAGGTCGCCATCAGGTGCTGATGTAATTAAAATATTTAATGAGTTTGTCATTTCTTTCACTTTTTGCAAGATTTATGAGACACGCAACTGCGGCGGACGGATTGTGCGCTGTAAAGTTTCGTTGGGATTTACGGAAAAATTAGAGTTGAGAAATTAGTTGAGTTATTGAAGGTCGGTGCGAGTTATGCTTGAAGACTCGCTGTCCAATTGTAATTTGAAATGAAGAGGATTTTCAGAGCAGCAGCGATTTTGGTGGAAAGCTTAAAGTATTTACATTTCTTAAACCGAAATTGTCAGTACGCTTGACTGATTTAGAAATGAGGAACCTCTTCTACTTTCCAGCATAAAAGTATTTAGGGGAGAATGAAGTATAGATTTTATATCCAGACATCAAAGCTCTAGCTATTAGGCAGGGCTAAAGTGGAGAGTGTAGCGCAATGGTTTATTATATATATGTACATATATACATACATACTTTTATAAATAGATACACATATGTATAATAAAATAACATATTTTTTGATGCATAGTTTAAAGCTGATTTCCTTACATACTACAGAACTTACTATGTTTACATAAAATGATGACACATTAGGTGTAGAAGAAAAAGTGAAATTTATAAAAAATGAAGAATTTATGTTGCATACTTTAAGGCTGATTGGATTTTAAAAATCGAAGCTGAATAAATTTTATATAAATAGATAAAAACAATGATGCAAGAAGTTCACCTAGATAACTGTGTAACAAAATTTTTGTTTGTGTTGCATACTTTAAGGCTGATTTCATTTTATGCTGCTTAAATAAGTATATTAAAATAAAATGATGAAAATATGTAACATTAGAAGACGAAACAACTGGACAGCACTTCAATGAAATTTATCAACAAAAATTTAAAATTTATATTGCATACTTTAAGGCTGATTTTATTTTTCAATTACGAGATATGTATAAAAAAGGAAACAAATTTGTACGAGTGAAAAATATTACAAGCATTCCATAAAATGTATAAAAAACATTTTAATTTTGTATTGCATACTTTTAAGCTAGCTCACATATACAGATAAGAGATGTAAACAGTGGTGAATATATTACAAGAAGAGAGGAGAATACAGTAAAATGTATAGGAAGACATATTTTAAATTCTTAATGCATACTTTTAGGCTGTTTAATTTGGTTTTTGTAAATTTATAGCTTACTTCTAAAATAAAATGATGAAAATATGTAACATTAGAAGACGAAGCAACCAGTCAGCACTTCAGTGAAATTTACCAAAAAAAATTTAAATTAATGTTGCATATTTTAAGGCTGATTTTGTTTTTCAATTATGAGATATACATAAAACCGAAATGTTTTTGCACAAGGGGAAGATAATCAAATATTTAGTAAAATTTGCAAGAAAATTTTTTTTGCATACTCTTAGGCTTTTTGATTTGTGTAAAGATTTTTTTAATTAATTGATCCGAAAAATTCTTTACATACGGATAACTAATGAAATTTTAATGTATAAAAAAAAGCATTTTATAATTATTTTGATATTCTTCAAGCATGTGTTTTGCCGAAAGAACTGGCTTTTACTGAATAGGTCGAATATGCGAAAAAATTTTAATTTAAAAAACAACTATGTAAAACATAACTGTATTTAACTGTGTAATTCATCTGTACAAGTATATTTGACTATTATATTTCATTTACGCTGCTCAAGGTGAGCTGATAGTGTCACACAGCACCCCAAAATATGAAATTTGTGAATAAATTGTACATACAAATATATATGAATAACCATATATACATCAGATATACATATATACATATATATATATATGTATATATGTACATATATGTATATATACTTCCCCTACACAAATTTCATATGTAGATTGTTGATTTTGGTAAAAGGGGACGCATTTATGCCCTTAAAACGGATGTGCCTGTATGAAACGCCCAACACTATGCTATGAAAATAAAGTTTCCGCCAACACTAACACACCTACCTGCTATATATGTATGTACATACACACAAATAAATAAGCGCCGCTTACAAGGTCAGCAACGCCTACAATTTGAGTTATTTTCATAGTTTTTTTTTATTACGCACGCATACTCACACACGCAGCAAGCTTGGCTGCATATATGCAAATTGGTAAGGGTTTTTATAACAGCTTCATTTTTTATTTGTGCCTCACTGACCAGCGTTGCCGCCTGGTACTAAGCACTTAGGTGATATTATTTTACAGCAGGCGATATTTTTTTGGACGGTCGCACGCCATGATTGTCCTTTCTTCCGGTTGAGTGCGTCGGACATGTATGTGCATATGAGCAGAAAAAATGTACATATGTGGGTGTAAGGCTGCATGTGACCGTTATTTATGCTGGGCCGGTTTTGCATATGCAAATAAATATGGTTTTTCGACAATAAATTCTGCAGAGGTACAATCATGATGATTGGTGCTGAGAAGGCCTTGAAATTTATACCAATCGCTGGGCAAAAGTGCCTGAAGACGACCTTCATATGCATATCTACGAACTTTTATACATACATATGTACATATGTATATGTATAGTATGTACACATTATGGTGAGATGTGAGAAATTCGGCCAAAGCTACCATTTCAGAAATATTGTAATAGTTATGGTGACCAATAAAAAATATATTTTTTCAAACAAAGTTGCCAGCTATTGAAAAAAACTTAAACAAAATATTATACTTTTTATTATTTAAGTTGTATTAAGCTATTATAAATATTTTTTGATGCAACTTTTTTTAATACAAATTTTCTGGGGCTGCCATCCGGCCTTAATACCGGTTAAAAATGGTTGTTTATGGTTCTAAAACAATATAATATTAACTAGAAGGAATTTAGAAGAATAGTATAAAATGTAAAATAAATTGAATATTTAAAATATTTAAATATTTTTTTTCAAACGAAGTTGCCACCTGCGCAAAAACATACATAAATATTAATAAAATAATAACTATAGGAGAAGGACAAACTAAAAAATTTTGGTTTCATTGACTTTAAAATTTTTCATTACAGAGGGTTGCCATCTGCCCTAATACCAGTTAAATTAAATTATTCAGTTGTATGTCTAGACGAATATAGAAGTTCATAAATATTGTTTAGAAATATTACATAAAACGCATAAAGTAAGAGATAAAAGTATACAACTATTTTTTGTTAATAAGGTTGCCACTTATTTAAAAAAAATTATAAATAATTTCGTAGTTTAAATTTCTGAGTAAACAACTGAGCAGTGCTAAAGGATTTGCGATCTAATTTATTTTCTATACATATTTGCGTATTCTATAGGGTTGCCATATGCTTAGATTATTTAAAATAAGTTATCTGGTTATACATATAAGCTGTAGCTGCGCATAATCTAATTGCTTTGCATAAGAAAACATGTTTTAAAAATATTCAAGTATGCGAATTTTCATACATACATACATATATATGTATGTATGTATGTATATGTATATAGGGTTGCCATTTTGTCACGTTATTTAGAAAAACTAAACTAACTATTATTAAAAAGTTTTGTCATTTCATATTTAACCTTTATTTGAAAGTGTTATTGATATGAGATTATAAAATTTATCAATTTTATTTAATAGTGTTGCCACTTTTTTGCGAAGATTTCACATTGAAGACATGTACCATTAGAAAATATATAAAAAATTAGTAAATATTGTAATGAAACTAATTGCGTTTTGAAACATTTAAGTTAATTTTGAATAGTGTTGCCACCTGTTTTATTTTTGTATTTGCTAACTGCATGTTAAAGTTCTTTATTTACCTGTTTGAAAAATGTATCTTTCCAAAAATATAGATAATTAAGTATATGTACATTGTGTAGTATTTTCTTCAATAAAGAAATTCTTTTGAATAGGGATGCCAACTGTATTCACAAAAGGAAACAAATATTTACAAAAATTCATGTTAAAAACTTGTTAATTAATAAAATTGAGACGAAGCTTAAGTTCAACTTGAGATTGCTAGTAATTAGGGTTACCATTTATCTTATGTATTTATCAAATTTTTTTCTAAAATTTTGTTTTTGCAGATATACATATTGAATTGCCCTATAGAAAAAAATTAAAAGTACTTTTATAGAGTTACCACCCTTTCAAATGATATTAATATAAGCAGACATACATATGTACTTATGTATGTGCAGCAAATCCTATTTTCCTCAGTTTCAACGAACAAAATTTATTGAATAAAAAATTTTAAATTTGAAAATTTAAATTTTTCATTTATGTATGTATGTGTGAAAGCTTTAATAGGGTTACCAACTAATAATAAAAACTTATACATATAAAAAAATTGTTTTCATCTGGACAGATATTTTAATATGAAATGCATAGAGAATAATATTTAATTTGCACAAGTTTTGGTATAGGGTTGCCAGTTCATTACAAAATATTTTAAGTGTTAAAAAATTAAAATATTAAAAAAGTGAATATTTTTATAACAAAAATGAAAAATGTGTAATTTGTAAATGGAAAATTTTTTTAATATAGAGTTGCCACCCAATTAAATAAAATTATATGGATTAAAAACATATATTACTAAGCAAAAGATCCATTATTAATATATAATACTTTTTGTTGTTAAAAAAAATTAGTATAGAGTTGCCACCCATTTTAAATAAAATTATATGAACTAAAAATACATATACGTATATTAATAAGTAAAAGATGTGCTGTTAATATAAAATACATTTCGCTAATTCAAAATATGTTAAAAAAAATGGCATGACAGATCTGAATTTTGAATAGAGTTGCCAATGTTTTTAGAAAGAAAATAATAGCAAAGCTTATATTATAAAATGCAAAATTGAGTGGCAAATAGCAAGAGTAAATACGGAAACTTTGATAAAAATTCTTCAAGCACGTGTAACCTAGAAGCGAAGTGAATTTTAGCGCACTCTCTCTCGATTTACTCTCTTGTTGATACATGGAAAGTGATTATTGTTCGGAAAATGTGAGGTGCGATATTCTCTATGTACCTAAATTCGGTTCAGATGCACTTCTTGTAAGCTTTTGAAGCATTTTTATACATACATAACGGTAAACTTATGACCCTTTACCTTAAACTACTAATCTCTCGTATTAAAGAGCATTTCTCACACGAAATTGACAAGCTAATTTTAGTTTACCTAAATGGCTTTAAAATCTCACCAAATGAAACCACAATTCATATACATATGTATGTAACTCACATATACTAATATATGTTTCTACAGATGTATGTATATGGTATATAGCCTCTAGCACATCCATTAGCATGCTTTTGTGGTTGTGCGGTTGTTTTGCACACCGTTAGACAGGTAGGCATAGCATTTTGGTGAGGTAAGTGCAAATCCCTGTGGTACGGAAAATGACATAATTTGACATGGATATCAATGACAATACGTTTTGCGCACTAACACATACATATGTATGTCTGTATGACTGTATATGCGTAACAAACAATTCCGTATGACAACATGCCTGCGGCGTTAAAGCGGCTCTGCTGCGCTGTTGCTTCACACTGCTCACAAAACCGAAATCGGATTCCATTTCACTTGTGTGTATTGGTGTATTGCTCACGCACAAACACATATACATATGTATATACATATGTACATATGCATGCGAGTGCTTGCGTTTGTGCGCCACAGTTGTACTTGGGAATTAGATATTCTAGCCGGTACACGAGCACACTAGTTGATGCGCTTTTATCCCACATCAATTGCGTACATTTTCCCATAACCTTTGCCGCAGCGCCTAGTGGTATGCTACCATGGCAATTAATTTGATTTTCACATGTGAACAATTCACACAGTCACCTTCATACATTCGAAATACTCACACGCGCTCGAACTACTCAATTTGCATGTTGATTTCCTTTTATTGGTGTCTGGTACGCCTCCCTCTCTCGCTCCAGCTCAGCTTTTGTTTTGTGCAGAGTTCGGTTGTTTATTGATGTAGGCGCTTGTGTGTGTGTGTTTGTATGCGTAATCCCTGACATAATCTCAAACGAAAATTGGTTAGTTTTCAGCTATTGTTATATGCAACCTCGTCTGGTATGCTTTTACGAAGTTGTTGTAGGAGTCGGAAACAAATAGTGTTAGGTTGTGCTAGAGTCACGCTTAGCATGCTGCTCAATTCGTCAGAGCTCCCAGTAGTGCTGGGAAACTCGATATTTCTCTTTATATAACAACAAAAATTGTTATTTTACACTTTAAGCCTATCCGTTTGTAGCTTGAAATCAGCTAATTTTTAACCAAAGCCTCTCTCCAGTATACATCAAGGATTCCGTAATCTCATAAGCTTTGATTTCATTCACACTTTTATTCGATTTTAGTTAACTGCAGACCATCTCCTTTACCAGTTAACTAAGTCTTGCCTGAGTTGACTACAAGCACATCACATAATCAGAGAGAGAAACATATGCAGATAAAGGAAGATGCCGAAATGCGTGAGTATGAAGAGTTTGAGATGCTCGACAATTCTAGGAAATGTTATGGCACCTAACGGAAAGTTTCAAAACCGGAGCAAACTCCTGTAGGACTGCAAGTGGTAATTTAGTGGCTGATGTGCACAGCATACTGAAGTTATGGAGGGAACACTTCTCAAGCCCGCTGAACGGCTGAACTTACCCACAGAGTGGCTTAAAAAATTTATTTTATTATCAAAAATCGCGTTTTTTCGATGAATATATATATATATGTGAAGGTCATGTGAAAACTGCCATATTTTCTAAGCCCCTCTCAAATGTCTCTCTTTCGCTTTTCTGTAAAGTGTATGTTTATATATTTACTATATAATTATAAAGAGAAAGCATCATCTGATTTATAAAAAAAAAGTTCGTGTATAACTCTTTAAAGTTTATTTGACTTTTTAAAGGTTCTCTTTCAGCTAAAAATTACAATAAAGAGCTTTTCACGCTCTCTTTAAAAAACAAAAAAAAAATTTTTGGTCGCCAAATACTGCCAAAAACCTACTTCAACCAGCTGCTCTTGAAGTAACCAAAAATTATATCATACGCCTGAAGGTATGCACCAAGTGTTATAAATAACTGCCGCGCTTTATGAGACCACCTTGGCTTGTATAATGGGTCATCACCATCATTAATTAAGTGTATAACGGGCTGGCATTATTAGCACACAATACCAACCAACCAGCATAATAAGGCGTTTAAGCGCCTAAAAGTAGGCTATGCAAACTAAATACCATGGTACTAAGCATACTCATAAACAAGAACGGTAACAAAGTATGCTTGTATAAAGAATTTATGCAACAAAAAGCAAAAATTTAATAAACAGTTACGTTGACGGGCGTTTTAGCGACACGTAGCAATACTTAGCGGTAATATACTTACATACATACTGTATATATCTGTGTATATATACATATATCTGCGGTTCTGTATCGTTTTGAAGGAGTTGTGTGTACAAGCACGCTTGTTTTGTCAATTTAACAGTATTTTGTTGCTGCCTTTTCAACACAGCTCTCCTCTCAACGTTGTCAAGCGCTTTAAGTTTTAATGTGCATACTCCGGACACTTTAACGTAGTTAAATATTAAGAACCGGAACTAACTGTAAGGCGTCCACCCACACACACATACACAGCGCTGTTTTCGAGTACGGGAGTATGCGCTGTCTTGACCAGTGTTGCCATTTAAGTAACTCTTGCCATGCGACAGTCAAACTTTCATGTCTCGTGGGCGCTCTTTCGGTGTAGCGGCAGTTTGCACGCACACCTCCTACACTAACACTACCACATACACCTTAGCTTCAAGCATACTCTTCAGCCTTTACACTTCCCTTTTGGTGCGCTTCTTTTGTTTAATACACTTCAGCTTCTTTCCTTGCGCTGTCTGTCGAGTGCTGGTCGCTGAGTGTGAGTGCTTTTCAATTTCAATAGCTTTTTAAAATTTCATTTTCCAACAATTCAAGTGTTGCCAACTCGACTCGCCTGTGGTGTAGTGAAATGTCCATAGGAAGCGCTGATTGTTAACTCGGTTGGAGTGCGGTTGAGCCGGGCACTGGTGGCCAAGTCATTTATTATCGCATGGTTAAAGTTTTTACTGCAGCTAAGGGTCATGCGCTCTTTTATATTGTCTTCTCCGGTGGCCATTGTTGCGCTCTTCAAATTTTCGAAAAGTTTATGCATCCTGCTGTTATTAAATTTCCATGCAATATTCATTTGGGCTTAAGTGGTTTTATGGCAAACTGCTGTCTTAACTATATACTTGTTGCAAGTGAATAAGCTTGGTGGACTTGGAAGGGTGCGTGTTTAAATGCTGTAATAAGTTGGATCACATTTCTTCGAAAATTACAATTTAGTTCACTGTACTCATTATAGTCATAATTCTCGTTAATTCTTTAGTGAGGTCATCAGTTCATCCAGATATCACCAAAAGAAAAAAGGATTTTTCAGTGTATCCACTCAACCATCTTTCTAATATTTCGATTTCATATCTAATCAGTCACTCTAGCAATACTTTAGCTGTTCATACATTCGAGTTTTTCATTCATCTAACTATTTGTACTCATATCCTTTCCATCTACAATCTACCCATTATAAAATTCATTCATCCGTAAGCCTTCTCAGGCTATACGTTGAGATCATAGTAACACATTCAGCCGACAATTCGTTCTTCTAACTACTTATCCATTATTTCTGGCAGTGCATTCTTATGTCCATATATTGATTTGTTCATTCTTACTTTTCACTCTGTCCATCCGTACTGTAACCATACTTCCATCTTTCTATAAGTTCATTATAAATTCCATCCATCCGCATCTCTGAATATGCGTCCATCGATCTTTTATTCTGTATATGGATAATCCATCCATATGCTTATCCGTAGCGTCGTCTCCTATACCGTCAATATATAGATTCGTCCATTCTTTCCAACGTTAATTCGTCTAGGAGGCCTACGTCCATTTGTATATTTATAATTCATAGAGGCAATATTAGGCCATGCATTCATCTGTCTATCCTTTGTCTGGTATTTCCTTCACTTTGCTGCCCCTCCGCCCTTGAACTTTTTATACAGGCATTTATTTATATGATCACCTTTTCATCCAATCATTTCATATCAAATCACCATTCTAAACATCTGTTCGTATGTCAATCTACCTGTCAAGTTTAAGGAAGGTCTCGAGAGTCTTCTTCTTTACTGGCAATTTCACCGTTTTCGCGGTTATAGCCGAGTTAACAACAATGCGCCAGTCGTTTCTTCTTTGCGCTATTTGGTACCAATTGGAGTTACCAAGTGCAGCCAGGTCCTTCTCTATCTGATATCCCCAACAAAGTGGAGGTCTTCCTCTGCTTCCACGGCCGGGTACTAAATTGAAAACCTTCAAAGCTGTAGTGTTCAATTCCATCCGGATAACATGACACAGCCAGCGTAGCCGGACTCTATTCATTCACTGAACTATGTCAATGTCGCCGTATATCTCATACAGATCATCGTTCCATCGACTGCGGTATACGCCGTTGCCAATGCGCAAAAGACCTTAAATCTTTCGCAAAACCTTTCTCTCGAATACATCTAAGGCCGCCTATTCATATGATGTGATTGCCCTTACCTCCGCATCATATAGCAGGTCGGGAATGATGAGGGATTTGTAGAGTTTGGTCTTTGTTCGTCGAGAGAGGATTTTTCTTCTCAATTGCCTACTCAGTCCGTTAGCACCAGTTAACAAAAGTGATTCCTCGTTAGATTTCGATGCTTGCGCTGTTGTTGTTGTTAATGCTGATTCCAAGATAGACGAAATCATCTACGACTTCGAAGTTATGACGGTCAAAAGTGACGTGCGAGCCAACTCGCGATGCAATGACTTTTTGTTTGATGACAGGACATATTTCGTCTTCTCCTCGTTCACAAGCAGACCTTCTCGTTATATGCTTTTATTCAACATATTATTTACATTTTAATAAGCGTAAATCAAAGTTCACTAATCTCTGCCTTCACTGCAAATTATGCCCGAAGCACTGTGCTGTGTGAGCGAAAAGTGGTCCTCAAGGGATGAGCGTCATTTTTATTTAAATAACTAAACACTAATGACCGAACGCTGAAGAGGACGTTCAATGAGCTTGTTGATTAGTGCGCAGCAATATGAGAGCCATTAGTGGTCATTAGAGGAGAATGAAAAAGATGGTTGTAGTCGAGCAAAAATTGAAATGAATAGCTCAAAGGAGGCAAATTTAGAGCGAAAGGGTAAGCAGATGAGCGAAAAAATCAATATGTGGCAAAATCTAAAATTTGTGTTAAATGAAGAGCTCAGCTTTGGCTCGATCATGAGAGTTGGAGGTAGAAGATATCTAAGCTGCGCGTATTTGGTCAAAAATTGGTTCTAGATTTATAAAGCAGTGGTAAAGTTGTAGTAGACCCTTTGGTTTATAAAAATAGCATCATATCCTAGTTGAGCCCTCAAAGAGCTAAGTAACAACCATTTGGTTTTATGAAAAGTGTTTGCTAAACTAAACCCCAGACCTTATTGAGCATAGTCTCCATAGAAGAATATAAGGTATTAAGGTCATATGAGATTCTTTACGATCTTAACGACCATACTAAGCACTTATATATATTTATAATAAGTATTTATAAATATTTTTTACCAATGTTTCCTATAACAAGTAATTTGGAAATATTTTGGTAAATAAAATATGTGTTTGAAGTCTTTTAAAATAGCAATGTGTTCTCAACTATCTCAGAACTTATGCTATAATAAAAGACCCTGACACGTTGTTGTTCTATACTAGAAACTACTCTAAGGTGAGTACGTAAAGCATTTGAAGGTTCAGAAATTTTAAATAATATTTTATTTAGTTAATTGTGGGTACACCAAAGCAAGTTGAAACTGAAATGCCAAAGTACTCGTATCTGCTCTAACTGAACTGCAGTTGGAATAAAGACAAGTTGTGGAAGTAGAGAGAGAAATTTGATGAAAAATGTATACAGTGTGTTTAAATTCCGTAGCGACTTCTTAATGTTCTATAATTAGGCCTCATAAGTTAAAGTTTTTAAAAGAAGATACTTGTATACAGTTACGTTAGGAGATAATTGAGAAAGGTGAAAGAGCTTTCCGATGTTTTGTTCTCGTTTACTCAAATCAGCATGTTAGAGAGAAATGAAAAAAACTCTCTAAAAAACGATCGCGTTTACTCAAAAATCGGTAAAATTGAGATTGATTCAAAGACTCTTATGCGCTCAATAATATTCATTTTTCAAGAAATAACTGACAGGTTGTGAAAGCTGAGAGAGAAAAATTTTAAGTGAATTTTGATGGGTGAATGTTTCGTTTCGTTTACGCAAAGATCGGTAAAAACTTAATTAAGAGAAGTGAAAGAGCTTTTCGAAGTTTTGTTCGCGTTTACACAAAATCAGTATGCTTGAGAGAAGTGAAACAATTCGCTGATCAAAGGATCTCATTTACTCAGAAATCCGTAAAAAAGCGATATATACAAAATCCTTGACGAGAACAAACAGGAACCTTATACTCTCAATAATTCCTTTTTCAATAAATAACTGCACGCTTAGCGCCACAATTAAGTAATATGCCGTTAATAGTCGTGTGAACGCAGGCAGAAACATCATTTAACGGCGACAGCTCATTACAACAAATTAAAATGAGAAAATTACGAAAACTATAAATAAACCCAAAGCACACTATTCTAATAAATATCAACAAGGGGTCAGCGGCGCTTAATTATACCCACAGTGCAAATGGGTAATCAAAGCCAACTGCGCTGCCGCAGCCGCTGCATTATATGTAATTACATAAATGATTGGAATATTACGGATAATCATAATTACTTACGAGTCGTTAGTAAGCCAGTAAGCCGAGGAAAGGAAATGAACTCTAATAGCATAATTTGAGTGGGTAGTGAACTCAGAGCGCGTGTGAATGCGGCGGTGCACAAGTGTGGGGAAAGAGTAGTGTAAATAGTTGCCGGGCTGAAAGTTGCTGAAAGGCTTAATTTGTATATTTTATTTATATATTTACATATTTTCATGTGCGCTTATTGGTATTTTGCTGTAAACGCTTGATAGTAAATTGACATACCAAAGGGATATGGAAATATTAATCAGCAGGGATGCGCGCTATTTACAGCGATTCGTTTTTGATGTTTTTCAAATGGAAAAACTTGAAGTTAAGCTGGTAATCAATGTTTTGTTTAATTGAAGCTTAGAGTGCGTTTTGAAATGCAGCTTGAAAGCGATTTTATTATCAATTTTATTGGCTTTAGAACCGCTAAAGCTTTGATAATCCAATTTTGATATGTCTTTTAACGAAATGAGAGCTTTTTCTCGCCTAAAACGCTTTAGTTATTTCAAAAAAACTGCTCTCACGGATTTACTGTGATCCACACAGATTTAAAACAAGAATTTAGTTTTCCAAAAATAAAGAACTATGAGCTTTTGCTTGCTTACAATGTTTTTGGTATTTTAAAGATCTGTGAATTTATGTGAGTTTGCTCTGGATTGCTTAGATTTTTTTTTCAAATATTTTTCTGCTTTGAACTTTGTCTTGCTTGAAAGCTTCAGATATTTTAAACAACTGCTCAGATAGACTTGCTGGGAATTATATTAACTACAAACTTGAAATTTTTTTAAAAACAACAAACTGAAAGCTTTTGCTTGCTTTAAAAAAGAGAAGTTCCTTTTCTTAAATATTCTGCATTGAAGTGGGAAGCTTTTCTTGCTTGAAAAGCTTGTGATATTTTAAAGAATTCATGGGTTTGCTGTGGCTTCAACTAATTTTTTTTTTCAAAAATTATTCTGCAATGAACAGGGTGCTTTTCTTTTCTAAGAAGCTTTTGAAATTTAAAAGATCATGCCTGTAGTTACAGTATCTGAACTACAGATTTAAAATGTTACGTAACGAAACTTCTTCTTAAAACTTTGTAGCACATCAAGCAAGAGCTTTTGCATTCTAAACAGCTTTTGGTATTTCAAACAAAATTTAAGTGCCCACTTGGATTTCCTGTAAATTGTTTTGATTTAAAACTTGAAGTTTTGTTTTGTTTTTGACTATTCTGCATTGAGCTGGGAACTTGTTTTGCTTAAAAAGCTTGTGATATTCCAAAAAACTCAAGGATTTGCCGTGAATTTTATTAATCTTGCACAAATTTTTTTCAAAAATTATTCTGGTGAGCTTTTCTTGCCAAAAAAGCTTTTGAAAATTGCAAGATCATGTTTGCAGGCAAAGTATATGAACTACAGATTCATAATGTTACTTAACGAAATTTCATTTTAAAGCTTTGTATCTCAGCAAGTGAAAGCTTTCTTTCAGAAAAGCTTTTGGTATTTGAAAAAAAAAATTATTATCCTTCCAGCAATTCATTATTTAAAAACTCTCACAGTTCTGCCATTTTTAGAGCTTTTGTTGCTCTACAGTGTCGACGGTATTACACTTCTAAGGAACCGTATTTCCCTTTCAACTTGTGAGCAATAATTCTTTACGAAGAAATCCATAAAATCTTCAATAGAAAAAATACAGTGGCTCAAGTGAGAACCCCTCTCTCCGAATGAAAATGACAAAGAATGTCTCGTGAATCCTAAGCTCGTCAAAAGAGAGGTGGAAGGTTCAAATACTAACTTCCAAAATCCTTGAATGCGTAACTAATTTTGATGTATGGTTAATTAAATAATCGGACCAATTTGTAAAATATTTTGTATGTTTGAATGAGAGAAAAAAGGGAGCATTGAGCGTTTCATGCTGTTATAGTTTTGGTTAAGGAAATCTTCTCATAAATAATACAGTTTTTATTAAACCTTTTCCTTTTCTTTTTCTTTACACATTTAACGGCTCTAGTCAAAGAGAGGAAGGAAAACTAGTTATCTTAATTTAGCCAATGTGAAATCAACAGCTAATTCGAAAACACGCTCAAAGTAATTTCATTTCAAAGCTGAAAGCCGAATAGCTGAACTGGAAAAAGGGAAAGAAAGCTCATACATCTCCAGGTTAAATGTGGAATACTTATCTACCGAAGAGTGCTTGCTTGTCTTGCAATAATTGCTACAAAGCTTCGCTCAATAATTTAAAGCAAAGAAAAAATTCCCAAAGTAAAAAAGAAGAATCTCTTACAGACGCCCATTGTGCACCGGGCGTGACATGTCGGCAATTAAGCGACATGACTCTTGATTAAAAATATATGAAACGCAAAAATGTCTCTATATGGTATTTGCTTGGGTATTTTTGAGTACTGACTGTATAGTATTTGAGTGCCTATTTGCCTTTGATGTTGCTGAAAGTAAGTAGCAATACGCAGGCAGTTGAGAAGATAGCGAATTTCCGAGCAAATACGCGCTACTAGTCCCTGCTTTGCGCTTAATTAGCCAACCAAAAAGAGAGCTTAACCGACGCAGACATTTAATATTAGCTGAATGCTACAATTGAAATGTGCAAATTGCCTTCATTTGGTGCAGATTCAGGGCAAAGAGGGTAAAATGCAGCAAGCAGGATAATTGAAAATTCGAAATGAAAGCAAAAAGTGATGTTTCTTTGATGGTTTAAAATTGAAACTTCAAAACTAGTTAAATTACATCGTTTTTCTTGGGATTCACTGAGTTCTGTTGCATTAAATACTTATTAATGTCGTTACTTGGAAAAATCCCCATAAATCCAATCAGAAAAATTTTGGATTGTTTGCACTCCAAATTTTACTAAACTATCTGATAAGTACTAAATCAAGCCTAAAATCTATAGTCAAGCTCTACTACATTAAGACGAAGAAATATTTTTAGAACTGAAATTTTACGCATTTCACATTTCACCAGTTTCAGTCAGTTCTACTTTCCTTCCACAGGTCATTATTTTAATTTATAAATTAAATTATATTATCTAATTCTCCTATTTAACATTTGACAACCTCGAAACTCGCGCAAGTTAAAACGCCACAACCAAGCCTGACTGCGCTCAACGATGCTGCAAAGTATCCATAGTTGAACTATTTCCGTTAGTTTCTAAAGTAAATTTACATTTCATTTGAGTTATGTTAAGTTTTCGCGCAAATTTTGCAAATCATTTGCGTACGCAAATACTTGCGGCGTCGCGGCGACTGGCTTTTTGTCGACGGCAGTGGCTGCAGAGGGTCTACGTTGTGTGGGTTGGGCGCGTGTTGGGAAACGGAACGTACAGAGTGTGAGTACTGATTGTGGAGGTAGCTGACATGCTAAATTTAGCATTATACTCTCGGCAACTTCTGACCCTCGACAGACAATGAACACTCCACCAATGTGTTCTTGATAAGAAAAGGCAGCTTGAAACCGGCCAGTTGACGTCCAGAGGCGTTGTAGAAGCGCTAGGTGCCTACATTTGAGCCACGGTAGCAAGCCATTATACAAATAGATTCGCCCAAGCTGACTATCCTAGCCGTGCAGTTATAAACAAGCAACCTTAGAGCGACAAAGTACCATTATAATTGCAAGAATGAGCGCGAGCGCTTAAAATTTCAGCGAGACTATTGTTTTTCGCCGTTAATGTGTTGATTAAACAGCGCGGCAGAGACTCAGCCGTTCCATCAGTCCCGTGCCTAGTTGGCGCTCATCACAGCCGAGTTGACAACGCTGCTTGTGTGCTTACTGCTTCATTACGGTACTTGTGTGTCATTGAAATCGGCGCTTGGCGCTAGAGACGGGTGAGCAGCAGTGCCATGAATGGCAGGTTCTACAGTTCTTCATTACGCTGGATTTTATATGCGAGTGCGACAGGATACAGCCGCACTCAAAAGCGCTGTCAAACGTTAATGCTCATTGTCGTTGTGCTGAGCCGAAGTTTTACCGTTATACCAACTATTTATAGGCGCTTAGCTTAGTTGATTGTTCACTTGGTTTTTTCTTCAGTGTATTTTGACGCTGTCGATTAGCTGCCACTTCGACTTAAGTGCTAGGCACATTGAAGTGGGTCGCTTGAAATGTCAAATTCAGCATTTGACTTGACTTGCCATTTACCGCTTGAGCCAATGAATATGATTAGACGACGTTGCTGTTTGAATTGCAATTGTTGTTATATGAGTAGCAATTGTTATTGTATGAGTAGTCATTATTGTTGTAAGATTAGTTGTTGTTTTGGTTCGTTGTAGGTGGGGATCAGTTATATTTACGACACTAACCCAACAACACACTCACATAAGCTGGAAAAAGCGGCTCCACTTTCGTACCGTTGTGCCGTTCCGCGCTATTTCCTGCACTACCCTGCCCTGCCGATTTGCACATTTGCGGTATTCATTACATTAGCAGCTGTCATTAATACCAACTGTCATTATCTGCACACTCGAGTTGTTAAGCGTGTGTGATTTCTCTGCCTCAAGTCACCGCCGCAGCTAGCTGAGTGGGTTCGAGCAAGCTTAGGCGCAGAAAAGCTGTTGCGTGAGAGATTGAAAGGTTTTGTATGAACGGATGAGCCTTTCATTTGTATTCTGCATTAAAATGTTATGTCTGTTATGTCAGCAAAGGTGGCAGTGATGCCTAGACTGTCAATCGAACAGCCGTGAGAACTAAACAGGAAATTTTATTGTGAATATTTTAGAGAGGAAGAATGACAGGAAATCCTTTCAAAAGGTAAGGAAATACACAGAAAATAGTTAAAATGGCTTCGAAGGAGAGAGCTCCGAATAGTAAATTGAATATAATTTAATGAAGAGCTTTAGTCCAGGTGGGAGAAGATGAATACCAATGATTTCTCAAACAAATTTCGGCAAAGGATACCGTTATTAGAGGCGATAAAATGCTCTTCAGGGAACTTGTATTAGAAGTAGGTCTACACATATCTAAGTTGAAGAGAGTGAGAAAACAGTCCACAAATTTTCTCAACGAGTTCTCTGCTCTCTCGCATAAAATACATAAGACTCTTAGACATTGTCAGATTGCAAGCTGTGAGCGGCTATCCAGGCCTAAGACGTATTCAACTCGAATAAGCATTTTCATTGATAATGGAAGCGAAAGGAGGTAGTTTTTATGTTGAAAGAAGCATTATCAAAATTACCACATCTAGCTCCAATTTATTCCATGGACGCAAATATGCACAGCACTGAAACAAAACAACCAACTTGTGAAGAGGAAATCGCCTGGCGCTGTCGATAGGAATGGCACGGCGATTACCGAGGAAGCGAATGAAGTCGGAGCATAAAATGTTGCTGAAATGGATCTTTTTTTACTGGACTATGATAATATTCGACTATTAAAAGAGCGGCAACAGTATACCAAACTCATTAGAGTTTAAGATTACGCTAAGAAAGTAAGGAAGGAATCATATTTCCATACATTTTTCAGAAAATGGCAGAATAAAGTTTCAGACCGTTAGACCTCCCACACAGGACGACGTGCTGTAGAAATATTCGTAAGAGTACATAACTAATAGTTTTGGTAGAGGAAGACAATTGGTGGTGAGCTAGAACAATAGTGTCTGTCGTGTCTATCATCCTGCATATCTTGACTCTAACCCTGTCATGGATAGTCAATAAGTGGACTAGGAACCACATATGTATATTGCATTATGTGAATTGGGTACGAGTTTAAAAGGTACAAAAAAAATTCCGTCCCGGTATTTTATCAATAAGCCACATATATCAGGTTTTTATGTCAGAAGAACAATACTCCTAACTTCTCTTCTCTTTCCAAAATAATACTGTATGAGTAGCGCAGATGGTACAAAATAAGAGACGACTTTGAAGGATCTGGTAGAATAGCAGAAATCCAGTTGACAAAACTGGACTAAACAAAACCATTAAAGAATTAAAATCCAAGTAGGCGAAGCTGAAAGAAGAATCTATTTCAGAGTTTTTTAAGAAAGCCGATCAAAATAAAAGCGATGAATATAATTTGTGGACAGCTACCGAATATTTAAAATGTTCTCCGAAGCGATAAGTACTGGTATAAGATGAAAACAACTCTTGATGTAGATCTGACAAAAGAAAAGCCGACGCTTTTGGCAACCACCTTGCGCATACGATTAAGCCTTTTGCTCTCAAAAGTGACTATCTGCGAGGGAATGTTCAGACTTTTCTTGAAAGTCCATTTCAAATGGATAAACCAATACCTTAGGTAAAACTGACTGAAGTACAAGCAGAGGTGTTGTGGTTTAAAAATTCTAAATCGCTTGGCCCAGTTAATATTGATGCGGGGAAAATCAAACAATTGCCAAGCAAATGTCTGCTATTTTTAGTTTTAAACTTTAATTGTAGTTTTAGATTAAGCCACTTTCATAAGCAATGGAAATGTGCCGAAATTATAATGATTCCGAAGCCAAACAAGCCCTAGAATAAAATATTCTCTTACAGATCAATAAGTTTGCTGACAATATTCTCCAAAATATTTGAAAGAATATTTTTTGTCTATTATTGCCTGTTCTGGAATACTTATTCGTCTTCCCGGTCCATTTATTTGGTTTCAGGCAATTACATGGAACCCCTCAACAGAGTCGCAGAATCGTTAAAACTTTATTAAAATGTACAACAGTTTTCTTAGACAGACAGATTGCCCCAGCGTCAAACTCAATCAAATAATTATGCCAAAATGCATTAGCACTAAGTACCTCGGGATGCGCTGCGACAGATGACTACACAGCAACACACAAAAACCAAACCGTATTTGCTTAGAAAGAGAAGACGAGAAAAATGTACCGGTTACTGAGGCCTCAACCGAAACTTAGCCTTAAAAACAAGGTGATCTTTTATAAAATCATTTTAAACCCGACTTGGGCATACGCAATACAAATCTGGGGAACTCCAAGTAAATCGAACATAGAACTAATTCAAAGTTATCAGTCGAAAACACTAAGGTTGACGCTCCTTGGTACATCAAAAATATTAACTTGAGGTCTTTGGCTTCAAATAAATATAGTGAAGTGCGAGTTCAAGATATTTCAATAGTCTAAGCTGCCACTCCAGTGAAGAGACTCGCCCACAGTAAGTAGTCGTAGGCTTACCATTTATGTAGATCTTAAGTTTAACTGAATTAATTAAACCGTAAAATATACTAATAAGTATATAATACTAAGTTAAGTGAAAGGATGGAGAGGATATAATGTATAAATTTTATATATACTTCGAACGCCTTTAATGTTTTTAATGGTCAAATTGTAATTTGGCATCAATACCAATCTTTAGAAATAATTACATTTGCTATTGTCACACGGCAAATTGTAAATAATTTGAAAAAAAGAATGTTTTAAAGCTTTCTTCGCGTATTTAATTCCAAGCATTTTCGCTCATTTGTCAAAACTTAGTCCTTTCGGTAAATATATCAACCCTGTCTGACGTCTGTCACACTGCTTGACTTCTAATACACTATTAAATAAATAAATATACAGTCAGCTTAATTATGTTGCGCTCATTAAAATGACGAACAAAGCAAAGTCAGATCAGAAAAAGAAAGCCGTCAAGCAAATATTTCTATAGCAGCGCAGCACTTTCAAAAGCGGCCAAAGAAGGAAGTGAATTATAAATGTGCGCATTCATACGGAAATACCAAAGAATGGTGTGGTATAGCGGAAGCCAAGTTGACGAAATTCAAATTAAATACACTTTTTAATAATATTTTTAGCTTTTTATTTAAGCACACTTACTTGATTTAATTTTAATTTTAATTCTTTTACTTTTACTGCTTTCATTTCATTTCGCAAGCTTTTGCAGCCTGAATACTAACATGGAAAATCTTAGACGCCATCAGCCTTTATCTCTTATATTACAAATGAACCTGGCAACCCTTAAATAATAAAAATCACTGACGCTGCAGATTACAGCGCACTGACAGTGACAATAGCCACAGTATTTATGAAAGGATTCAGAACTTTGTGAAAAAGAAAAATCCAGAAAACGGACGCCATTTAAAAGCTCACTAAGGCGAAATGGCAAATGACAGAAACTCATTAAATTTGACAGCGGTTTTAGTGCGTGATATGAATGTGCATGTGTGAGTCCGTTAAAAAGGCAGAATTATGCGAAAAGTTTGCCAAAGGATTAGCGGACTTGATGCAAAGAAATTATGAAGCTGAAACTATTCAGCGCAAGGAAATCGAGTTAAGAAACATTATTTGACAATTTAATAAAAGTCTTCATACGAAAACTTCTAGTGAAGTGTGGCCATATTCGCAAAACTATTGTCTGTAGTGCTGGAAGGGACACCTTTTACACCTTAGTCGGGTTTTAGGCCGACCTAAAACCTCTGCCGTGCTGTGGGACCGGCATCCGGCCACAGTGCGACTTCACACTGAACTGAATTTTCAATCTCTTATCTTATCATATCTGCCTTTAGGTTTAAACTACAGCCACCCTGAATCTGCCCAATGTGCCAAACCCAATGAGCAGATTGGAGTGAACTTCAAGGAATTCGTTGTATTAAGTCTCTGGTCAGTCCTTGTAGCTTGAACTACTACCAGTTGAGAATTCGTCAAACTCAATGACTGGTGACATTTGTCGCTTGAACTTCAAATGCCATTTTATTTGAAGGGATATCATTCAAAGTCTATTATATCAGTTCAAGCTGAGTATTATAGCACTACATCTGTTTCGAATACATAGTTTTGGAACTAGAAATAATTAATACCGTTATTAGTTTATGTTGTTATTGGAAATTTGAAATTTTATTCTAAGCAAGTTTGGTTCCGCATTTTCTTCTCGCCAAGTTGCCTGCCTTTTTTGCTAGAATATTTGAATTCATTAGGACTCTCTTTTACATCTCATTAAATTTGCCTAATTATGTGCTATTCTAACTACATTTGTTTATGATTATGGCAGTTTATGTGCGTTATACCAATTGCGCGTTCGTTTCGCCACTTTTTCGTTTGAGCAGTAATACGAATTCTATTATTATGCCCATTTATGTGATTTAATGCTATCGTTGAATTGTTTAACTCAACCCAATTTCGAAGCTTTTAAAGCCAAAAATGTAAAAACCTTTCGGCAAAACACCTTCAGAAGGATCATAACAGATCCGTTAATTAATTTTCTAAGACTCGTGCGTTTCATACATAATTTTTTGCTCAAATGTTCATACAAAGTTGTACTAAGGTCTGCAAATGTAGTGCTCTAAGGCTGTATGAAGTCAGATTATGGAGTTTTATTGAATTTGTTTCAGTTAAATTATATGTTATATTTCTGTTTTCAAAAGCTTTGTGCGCGTGCCTTAAAACTAGTTGTACTAAATATATCTTAAGCTTGCGCTAGAACAATTTTGTGAGTGGAGCGATGCTCAATTGGTATTAATGAAGTGAAGATATGCCCATGAGGTCGCAGTGATGTGAAGAGGGTCTCAGAAGATTTCAAAGAAATAAGAGGTTCTCAGAAGATATCAGAGAAGTAAAGAGGTCTTAAGTAGATTTCAACTAATTGAAGAGGTTCTCCGAAGGTACCATTAAAGTTCTCAAAAGGTCTCAGTGAAATAAAGAAGTTCGCAAAAAATATTCATGAAGTGAAGGAGTTCTCGAAAGATCTTAGTGAAATGAAGAAGTTATCAGAAAATATCAATGAAGGGAAGTGATTTTCAGAAGGTATCAGAGAAGTAAAGGGGATAAGAGGACAGAGAATACGTGGCTCTCAGAAGGTAACAGAGAGATAAAGAGGCCTTCAGCAAATATCAATGAATTGAAGGTGTTTTCGGAAGGTCTTGGTGAAATGAAGAAGTTTTCATAAAATATCAAAGAAGTAAAGGAGTTCTCATAAGGTATAGTAAAGCTAAGTTAAGTTAACATAAGCTATCAGTGAAATGATGAGTTTCTAAGAAGGTTTCAGAGAAGTAAAGAAGATAAGAAAGGATTAGAGAACAGAGAATAAGAGGTTCTCAGAAGGTATCAAAGAAGTAAGGAGATTTTCAGTAGTTGTTATTAAAATAAAGGGTTTTCCGGACAATATCATTGAAGTGAAGAAGTTCTCAGAAAGTATTGGGGAAATGAAGAGTTTCAACAACACAAAGAGGTTCTCAGCAGGTCTTACTGTACAGCAGGAAGTTTTAGACTCCTTTACTTACTCAAAGCTGGAAATAAGAAGATTTTGAGATTCTATGTCAAAACCAGATAGCTTAATTTAAAGTATTAACACTGGAACTTTAATCATATAAGCAAGTTATTACCATGAGTCTGCCAGATTTGAAATAACTATAATGGACTACAGTGCAAATAAATTTTTTGTAGCTTGTAGAGTGATTTCCAAATTAATTTCTTTCAAGTCTTTAAAACACTTTATTTTAATTTTCCGGTGCTTTGTCGCCGTCACTTTCGTACTTTAGTAGATTTTGCATCTTGTCACTGCTTATCTCTCACCTAAGCCTGTGGTTATTTGCTTGACAAATGACATTACAATTGTCAAGGTGATGGTGAGGTATGCGTCAGCAACAATGCAACGTAGGCAATGAAGCTGAAAAACACATAAAAGCAACAACAGCAAAACAATGCGCAAATAAACAAACCACTGACACAATGGAGATTTGAACTGTCTGCAAAAAAGCAACGAAAAAGAAAGAGGGATGAATGGGCGTGCAGGTAAATGTTATGAAGGCGCTTCTCAGTCGAAAAGTAACTGCTGCCGCTGCGTTGAGCTGTAGTTTTGTGGCGTGAAGTAGTGCACACGGGCAGCAGTCGAGGCGTAATGCAAAACACAGATACGCAAATATGTTCAGTGCATAAAAACAACAACAAAAACAAAGAAGATAGATGACAAACGCTCGAGTGCTGGAGATTAAGCGCTGAACGCGCAAAAGCTGAGCACAAAACATGAAATGTTCATTAATTCTAATGAGCTGCGAATTTAGAAAATGGCCATGCAATGAAGTTTTATTACCGACGAGCTTTGTTCTGTGCGAATAGCGCACAAAAGAATTGCTGAACTGACCCAATGTGTGCAGAGGAGTGCAATTTAAAGTGATGTTGACGAGATTCTGTTGGAAAATGTAAAATCTAAGCAATAAAGTGAGTTAAAGTCAGAAAAAGCTTCCACGAACACATAACCGAAAGCTTCGAGGGCGTATAACGGAATAAATTGTTGTGGGATTTCGAATTGGTACACACTTACAGTGACGCAATGCTTTGTATATGTAGTCTAAATATGAAGGATGACTTGTTCGAATTAAGTTTTCTGGCCCTCACCTTCCTGCAGCTATACGAATACAGTATGTGGCAATAAAAATATATATGTAAGTACTAAAAGTGAAAGCAAACATTGACTTTGGCTCTATTTCGAGCTTTAAGACAACTTTCGCTGAAAAGATATTGCCGATCTTTAACTGACCTTGGTCAAAATTTCTGACGCATTTATCCCCTGTTAAAATTGTTTGATTCAATGATCTCTGAAGCTTTAAATTTCTAACCACTGATAACTGAAGACGGTTTTGAACTCGATGATAGGAAGATGGATGATGAATGATGGATTCCACATAAGCAGTGAATTGTAAAATTTATGAAACGCTACGCTTGTCAAAAAACTTCAAAGGAACAAAAAGCTTCGAATGAAGCTTATTGAAGAACGAGTCTAATTTCGGCGAAGTTGACTGTTCTCGGCCGATGATTTGAGCCCCAATGAAGATGAGGTATGAAGTACTTGTAAAGTTATAAATCATTCTATGTTAGAGATATGTACTGTCTCTGAGTTTAACTCAAAACCTTTACAGCTAGACTATTTGAAAATCAATCTTTAATCTGTGGAAACTAAAGCCACGCCATTAAACGGTCTTGAGGTAGAATCTGAAAGGCTTGTAGAAATGATAAAAAAATTGAAGAAATACTTGACTTTACTCCAAGCTTAAATCGATTTTGAAAAACGAGGAAACGATCTTAGGGAGTTTCATATTTTAGCGAGAAACGCGGGATGCATAGCGTTAAAGCGAGTCATGAGACATTGTAGAAACATCTACTGACTCTGATTCAAACTCGAAGAAATTTCATGGATCAGGGCGGGATTTCAATATACTCGTATTTCCGTACATTTCACGGAGAAGAGAGAAAAACTGTAATATTATTGCGTGAATTTCATGGAGAAGAGAGGTAACTATGTGACGTTAAGTCGGTTTTTTCATAGATTGTATATAAAAGGCCGGGATTTCACTGCATTTTAAAGAAAGAGATGGAGAGACATTTAAAACTTTTGAGCTAACGAAATAATATGAAGAAATTATTTAAAATGAGGTCAGGAATTCAAATCGAACGTAAAAATGTCGGTTCAGGTTAGGTCAGGTTAGGTTAGGTTAGGCAAGGTTAATCTGGTAGGCAAATAAACCACGCACAGACCAGTTTTGGTCCTTTGCGATACCAGATGGAGTTCAGTTGCTAGGTTCAAGAGGGGCAGTTATACTTGAGGATGCCTGCGCTTAACGCTATTTTTAACAGACTGCGCGGCCTCATTGAAATATATTGTAGTGGTCCGGCAACTTAAAAGTTTGCTTTATGCCTAACTCTGGACCAAACTCCGCACCAACTCCATCGTCCATTTTCGAGCCATCCGTTTAGATGCTTAGAGTGTTGCGCGTAGCTAAAATACATTTACGCCGGCCAAGTTACTCTATGAATATTTGAATCGTCCTTAGTTGAAAAGTGGTTACCATGTAGTCGGTGTATGCCCAACCGCTATTGCCTACCGAGCTTTGCCCGAAGGTTCTGTATGTAAATTCTCCTGCAGCCAGTAGTCGTCCCGTTGATTTTGCCGCGTAGTCTTCAAGAAAGAGGTCTGTAGGTGGCTAGGTGGCAGGTTTGGTAGCAGTTCAAGAGGGCCATTGGAGTTGTTCTTAAAGCTTTCGTTGTACACAACGCAGTGAGCCTCTGAAACCTTTCCATAGGTTTCCGGTAGGTGGATTTCCGTACGCCTGTCCACCATACTACTGCACCGTAGAGCAGAATAGGTCTTACACCAAGTATCTGGGAGAAACTGTCTGTTTAAAAGTTGCTTGATTTTTGAAGAAGTCTAGATTTATTTAATTTTAGTGCTAGGTTTAAGCTTTCATATCAAAACTAGCAAATTCTCAGCCTAAAGAGACACGATGCTGTCTATTTGTTTTATAAATTATATAAGGAATTGTATAAACTGTAATGTAATTTATACCTCAATGCTGTCAACATAAACAAAAAAATTAATGTGCGACCCAAAAGGTATGCTTCAATTATTCAAAAATGTAACGCTGCAGCTTATCATGTCTTTAGTTAATGTGATTACCTCAACCGCTAGCATACATTCAACCACAATTACTCTTTCCTCACAAATAAACCGAAATTATTTACGTTGACTATTCGCAATAATTTACATATAAATTAATAATATATTGACATGTAACTACATGAAAAGATACAAAAAATGCGCAACAACAAAAAACTCAAGCTTCAAATGTAATTTCAATTTATTACGCAAGCTGACATGTCAGCAAAGCGCTCGTATGTGCTTTGAAAAAAAGTTCACTGTCAAGATGTGCTATTATATGTCTGCAAATGTAACTGTAAAGGTGTGTGTGGGAGTCTTAAAGGATTCCCTTACGGGCATTGTGTGCATAGCACGCTAGTAAATTGGTATGCCAACAGCTAAAGCAGCATAAGGGCACCGTAAGGTAAGCTTATTGTATGGCAGAGCATAAATGTACTGCATACTTCACGGCGCATAATAGATTTAAACTACATGCACACGTAAACCGTTGCTTGGCAGTGTCACAGTTGGAAAATATTGTATGTCGGCAAAGAGTTAGTACTGTTACGATACATTGTATATACACTCACATACATGCAGTGGGTTTTGCGCGTGAGTGTGCCCTTATATTTATGCAAATTTATGCAAAGTAGTAAAGGATATTATTTTCACATGGCATACTTTGTGACGGCAGCAGTACGAAATAGATATTTATTGGATTTTACAATATAACACATACATATATACACGCTGCGTATATGTGTGCGTAAGTTATTGAGATTATTTTCACCACAAATGAGCAGCGCTGTGGTTGTGGCTGCCAGTGTCTACGGGTTTAAGTAGACCGCAGCGCAGTTCCAGTTATATACAAATGCTGCTACAGTAATCTTGAAGGCAGCGCATACCTTTGGCCACCCAAAGCTTGTTCGTGCGCCTTAAAGTATGCTATGCAATAAATACGCTTGTCATGTTAGCGCTCGCTTTTCACACGTTTTTTTTATTTTATGTGTGTGCCTTGCCATCATGTGCAAATTTGCAAATTTTTCACACACACATACGCATACAAACGTGATATTAGCACATCCACATACAACGCTTCACTTTAGTAGCTTAGCAGTTGCTATGCGGTCCGGCCAACTCTTTCGTTTTGTATTCATATTTATATGCAAAGCTTATACATAGCCACACAAATTTTATTATTTATTTTTATCTTTTTGCGTCCGCAAGTGAAGAGTAAGGCGAAGTGGCAATGTTATGCCGAATGACTGTCATTTGTTGTGGACAATGATATGGCAAAAATGTCTGCATGAGCACGTGAAATATGTGAATTTGTCGCCCGCATACATAAATACAGCGTGTGATTGGCAAAAATTTGCAATTGAGGGCATACAAAATTGGCAGAGGGCATTTTTTATGTATTTTTATTTTCAGTGTACATTATGTGGCAGCTGAGATAGAATGTGAAGCGATTTCCAGCATGTTTTGTGCAAAGAGATATTCTAATAAGCGAATTATGCCCACCTAATTATATTAATTATTCTGGCAGTGAGCGTTATATCAAATATTCATGCAATTTTATAAGTGAAAATAATATTATTCGATATATGACGTATGTATATATATAATACATTCACCGCTTTCATTAATTTTTGATACTAAAAAGTTGCTTAATTTCGGTTTGTGTGGGCCAGACTGTAATATCAAGTAAAATTTGTCATCTTCAGGCTTAATGCTAATTGCAATATTCTCACTTAATTCTGTTGAGGTGTCTCATATTTAGAAAGATCCATAGTATCAAACTGAGTAGACTCTTCGATATATAAGTATTGAGACGACTGTTCCCAAGACAGTCGGATCTAAGTAACCGGAACGGACCAGGATTTTTTTCCGAACGAGGACTGTTAACTCGGCACCATTCTTTGAAGTTACTTCAGGATTGTTTTCTGCAGCTACTACAACAACAACAACAGCATATATTGAGACGAAGAGAAGGCATCACTCGTTTTCATAATTTTTTTTTGCTACCTTAGCAGATCGTAACATACTGATATTATATAACAAGTATATTTTTTTCAGTTATATCTTTTTGAGAAGCTGGTAGCTCTATTAAAATACTTTTATAAAAGTTAAATTCTGCAGCTCATCTGGAAAGTGTTTTTAAGCTCTCACGTGCATTAGTTTGTTTTCGCGGTTTCACATGACAATTCATTTTCATTTTTTTTTGTCGACAGTTGGCAACTCTAGACCCTTGAACCTTAACAATTCCCAAAATTTTGGCATACATTTTATAAATAGTTAAGCTTTTTAATAATTAAGTTCTATTCAGTTCACTTTTTTTCAATATATGGCAACTCAGCTTAAAAAAAAATACTCAAATTATATAAATAAAATAAAGTACTTTCTGTAATGCCTTATATATAATATAGTACATTTTTCATTAAATTCTTGTTTATACTTCTCTCGACAAGTGGCAACTTCAGTCAAAAATAAATCTATGTTCAAGATTTCGAGAAGATTTTTGGGGTAACTTTCTTCATTATCTTTGAATTCTTAATTCAAAATATTTTTTGTGGTCAATAGATGGAAACTCCGTTTGAAACTTAGTGATTAGTTGAAGATTTTGAGAATATTTTAAGGTTAGCTTAAAACTATTTAACTATTATGAAATATATGGTAGATATAAGAAACCATATATTTCATAATATTTTTACAATTATCAATAGGTGGCAACACTATTCAAATTAGTGTCTAGATGGTGTACTACCTGAATTAAGGGATTATTTTATAGACACTTTACATTTGGAACAAATAGTGGCTTCAATAAAATTGCTTTTATTGATAGGTGGCTACCAATTGCTTATATTTAAAACTACCAAAAATTGCCTGGACAACTTACGGTTACGGTGATTCAATTCAGTGGTACAAAGCCTTTAAAGACAGACGAGAGACCGTTTGAATCATGCCTCCCTCTGGACGACCTTCAGTTAATGAAAATATTTAAAAGGTGAAGGATATGGGCTTAAAAATCATCAGTGTTAGAGAGGTGGCAGGAGAGTTCGAAATCTTTTGCGAAACCGTTCGAATGATTTTTGTTAATATTTTTGGTATGAAACGCCCCGATAGAGCCGATTTTTTTTTCAAAAAGAGTACCGTAAACAGATCTTTTTGGACATGCTTGATCGTACGAATTCCCCTCCCACATTCATGGAGAGTATTATGACTGTCAATGACACATGGGTTTATGAGTTTGATGCTCATAGTTTTTTTCGATGAACGTGGAAATAAGGAGTATTGGCCGATTTGAGGCATTTGCGTGAGAACAACCATCCAAAACGGCCGGAATTGCGGAAAAGCAATTCATGGATTCTATACGATGATAATTCACCATCGCATCGAGACACGACTTTGAAAGCGACAAAAAAAATATTGATGAATTAAATATTTTGCGTTTTTTTACATTTAGCCATGTTCCTTTTTTTCTGTCTGTCCATATATACGTGCAGTAGTTCTTCAGTTTTTGAGTTATCTATCTGAAATTTTGCACAACACCTTTTCTCTACAAGAGGCTGTCTATTTGTGGAACTTTTATGCAAACTCATCGATCAAAATCAAGCCTTTTATGAGAAACTATCTTATTTAAGGAAAAATCCTTACGACATTTCGAGAAGATCATTGCCCAGTGCAACGGTACAACCTTGTATCGTGATGTGATTCAGACAGTGTCACTATAGTTCTTGTATAGATTTTTTTTAATTTATGGGCATTCCATCTTCGAAGCAGCAGAAGTTAACATGTTTTCCTATTTCCGATAAAAAAGTAAATTGAAGTCAAAGATCGATTGTTTCGACCTTAATGGTAGCACATTTCTTTTTTTCAAAGGAAACATTCTAAAAGAGATCAAAACTTACTTTGAAGAGTTTTCAAATGATAATTGCTTTTTCTGACTTTAAAGATCTTTCAAATGATAATTTCTTCTTCTAACAGTGTTAACTGTCAATTTGTATTGCCAACAATTTTTTTAGTGACGAGCATGACGAAGAATTGTTTTAATATTTTCTGGCTTGAGTTTCCGTTAAGCCAATATTTTAATTGTCTCAACTATTTTTGAATTATTTAAATATCAGTTAGGATCATGATGAGTTTGATGAAAATTTTAGTGTTTAATGTTTAATTTTTTAGGCATTAAGACTGCCAATAAAGTGGAAGAAATAATATGAAGAAAGGGTTGCCGCAAATGTCTTCAAATATTGCTGTTTGGAGATTCCACTACTAGCGATAGCAGATTTCTTTCTACATTTAGCGTGAGCTTAACTTAAAATCTATACCTCACACTCTCCGTCTACGTCCTCCGAAAAGTTTTCGAGCTTACTTTCTTGCATTTTTCTCTTTATCTTTTTCAATGCAAACTAATTTCCATTCAATTCAAATGATTAAATTGCTTTGCAATGCAATTGTGAACCAAAAGTATGCACAAAAACAGCCGAACACTGTTCAATGCTGTGAATTTGGCAATGAATATGAGTTTTCGTGTGCGCGTGTGTGTTTGATTGCAAGAAATTTTCCACAGCAATTTGCACAACTAAAAACTGCCGATAATAAATGGCTATTGATGCAAAATGCATGAGTGCAAACTACTAAATTCTCACTTCCAACGAATGAGGTCAAGTTAATCAGCCAGTTTGCAGGCGCACAACAACAACAACAAAAGCAATGAGTCAGCAAACAATAACGCACATTCAGCATACGAGCTGCGTACAATGCCGAGCAACTTGCAGTAAAAGAATACCAATGAAAGGAAATGGAAATTTATGATGAGTGCAAACAGTTAGGAAATAGTACGAAGTAGAATAATTGACAGCGGAAATAATAGAAGAAAAAGCGAAAGAAATATTTCGACACAGAAGAAAAGATTTGAGTAAAAACGAAAATAAATTTTAAAAACACTGACGAAAGAAGAAAACGAAAAATAAAAGAAAGAAATTTTCGCCAAGGCGTTGATAAGCACTCTTTGAAGCACGCGTTGGTAGGGCTTGAGCGAGGTAAAGCTGGGAGGGTCCTTTGTATGAAAGTTAAGAAAGTGCATTGCTATTTGTGATTGTATTTGCCAAGTGTTTTCTTGCATTTTGAGGAATTGAAAATATCCACTTGTAAGCGATTTAATTTTCTAATGGGCGGAGGTAAGATATTTAACGAGATTTAGTGTTATATAAAGTTGAGAATGAAAAGAGGTAGGGGATTATGCATGGGCTTCTCATTGTCAAATATGACAATATAATGTTATATAAACGAAAAAAACATTAATCTCGGTTACATAAAAGCTATAACAACTTTCACATATACAAAGGATTCCTTACAAGAACTTTATTTTGACCAGTCAGTTTGTACGGCAGCTATATGCTGTATATCTGAAAATTATCTGAGATTGCAGTGCTGCCTCAAACAATAGCCCATGCCCAATTTCGAAAGGATATCTGGGCAAATGAAAAAGTTTTGCATACAAGCACTAGATACCGATTGCACAGTGTGCATGACAGCTATATGCTATAGTAGGCCGATCTGAACAATTTCTTGGCATATTGCATTAATTTTTCATGCAGTAATCCCTGCAAAATTTCGTGCAGCTATCTCTGCAAATGACAACTTTTACCTAAAAGGAACTTAATTTTGACCGTTCAGTTTGTATGACAGCTATATGCTATAGGTAACTGATATCGGTGATTCCGACAAATGAGCAGCACGGGTGCAAAATTTCACTTCAATATCTCAAAAACTGAATAACTAGTTCCCGTATAAAAAGACGGATGTGGCTAAATCGACTTAGCTGATCATTTATACATATATTTTACAGGACCTCCAACGTTTCCTTCTATGTTTTAAAAACTTCGTGGCAAATTTAGAGTACATTAAGTTCATTGTATACAAAACAGTCGAAATTTGTAATCGATACTCATACTAGAAGAACACGAAAACAACATTTCAGGGAGACTTAATTAGCTGAGGCAATTGGTATGTTAATTTACTCACTTAAAAGCACGCAGTTTAGTTGAAATAATTATTAGTTTAAAACTCTCTGGAAATAAATTTGGTTGAAAATTGTATTTTGGTTAACAAATGTTGGAAACCTTTCTGGTCTTAACAACTGGCGTTTGACGGCGATTTCTTTTTATAACGAGTCAACAGCTATTAACTTATTAAAGAGTATTTTGACGCTTTTCATGCTTTAATTGCCAATTATTTATATGTAAATATAAACTAATTTAAATTAAAAAGAGTTAGGAATTAAAGTAATCGCAGTGACTGGCTAAGTAGCTCTTAATTGAAAGCATTTAGTAAATGCTGCTAAATTTTATGATGGTTTGAAAACAATTATGGCTCAACTGAAAAATATTATAAGGCAAGAGGAAGGTCATTAATTAATTGCTCTATTACACAAAAAATTACAAACAACTAGGGCTTAAATTGAACACAATTAGTGGAAAAGTTAAAAACAATAAAGAGTTGAATTGAGAAAAATTATTGGTTTAATGGTTGACATGCTCTTAATTGTCTAAATGTCATATTGAGCTCACTACATTGTTTTCGTGGAGATGTTTTGTCGCTAAAAAGCGTACAGTAGTGAAAAAGAAAATTACATATATGCCAATTATATTATTCCTTTCCCGTCTGATACTATCACATTATTAATTTTTTTGTAACAGCTGAGTTTTATTGAATTTCAGTTTAAATACTTTATTACAGCAAGCAACCAAAACTAATTTTCTGTCAATTGAAGGAAATTTCCATATAAATTGATATATTTTGCTACAGGTATGTATATATAACGTAAGCGCTTATCAACATGTTCGGTTCATTAAGCAGCGAACGAAGCATAATATGTTAATAAAAACACGAGAACCATAAAGTGCGATAAATTACATAAAGTTGAAATGTGCAATTATAATTATAATATTACAACTTAACCAACTGTGACCAGCGATAATAATTATTTGATGTCATTTTGTATTCATGGAATAAAGCATAAAATCAAAAAAGTGAATTCGAATGAAAAGCAAATTTTTGAAATTATGTAAGAAGAAAAGTTCGTCGAATGATTTCGCGTTTTTCTTGTTAATGTACTTTTGATTCCGGCGAAGCATCGATATATGAAGAGCACAGAATGTAGGTTGCTTGAGCACTTAAATATTTATTTTAGTATTTATTTTTAATGGATTTTTCTTTTACGTATTTATGTTGATCAAAATGTAGAATCTTTACATGAAAAATAAGGTTATTTGGCTTTCCAGACTTTCAAAATATGTATTTGACTAATTTTTCGCATTTTTATAAAATTTAGTATAATCCAATATTATAAAAAATATCAGAAATGTTTCGTATGCGAAACGAACTAAACTCAGCATGAAAAAAGTGAAGTTTTAGGAAGTATTTGCAATAAATTTTATTTTAGTAAACTCAATAAGAAAAAGGAGTATAGTTTTAGGAGATATTTGTAATAAATTTTATTTTAGTAAACTCAATAAGAAAAAGGAGTATAGTTTTAGGAGATATTTGTAATAAATTTTATTTTAGTAAAGTGGAGCAGAATATTTTTAATCATGAAACGAGTTAGAGTTTTAAATAGCGTTTTCGATTGTAGAGCGTTGGAAACTATTTTCAATCAGTTTCATTTTGAAGTGTTATGGTTTTAGCGTCAGCTTTATAATATATTTCGGGGAAATGTAAGTATAGTTCTAGGAGATATTTGCAAGACATGCCACTTAATCATAACGTACACAAATTCAAATTCATTCATTCATTCATCGAAGAGAGAAGTATAACGTCTAAATTTGTATTGGGTACAGTGGTTGAATATATAGTAAATATTTTTTATTGATATAGGACCGAGAAAACATAACATAATGTTTAGTTTTCCCTCTGATGATTCAGTTATACTAAAAGAAGGACGTTTAGTTTTAAGATATATTTTTAATATATTGCATTTTAGCAGAATAAAGGATATCTTGTGGGCTTAAATCCATTAAAAGAAGTGGAAATTTCAAAGACATTCTGTTAGAGGAGTTTTGGAGATTTTATCTAAGCAGTTTAATTTTAAAGAAGCATAGTTTTTGGGACAGTTTGGGAACATGTTTCAAGAAAAGATAGTTCTAGGAGGTACTTTTAGAACACTTGAAGATAACAAAAATTTTAAGAAATAGTTGCAAAGGACTTATCTTTATCAAAACGTATTCGATCCCAGTTTATCAAAAGAGCAGCAGTTTAGTATTAAAAGTTACAGTACTTGCATATGTAATTCCGAAGGGTATTCCTGTTGGTGGACTTTTTGGAGCTTTTTACTAATAGTTTCGGTTTGATGAATATAATTTTACACTCAATCTTACAATAAGTTTCAGGAAAAGTTAAGTAAAGTTCTAGGAGGTATTTTGAAGACACTTCTTTTTGACATTATGTGTTAGATCCTACATAGTCTAACTCACAGAAGATAGAAATATGGTTTCCGGAGTTGTTTCCGGACAAAAATATATGTGTAACTCAGTTCTGTAAAATATAGCTTTGTATGGTATTTCCAACATATTTCAGTTTCAAAGGTGTGTAGATTTATACTACATTTGCGGGTAGAAGTAAAACATACAACTTTAGCAACAGCTTACTTCAGCAGAATATTGGGGCTCCTTATACTGCAGCTAAGATGAAACTTAGTACAATTTTAGGATGTATTGTTTTAAATTTCATTCATTATAGGAGATATTTCCCATTTGTTTCAACAAAATATACAAGCTGCCATATATTCCAACTCTTAGAAAAAAGAAGTATAGTTTTAGGAGGCATTATTAACACAAAATGAGGTAAAGTTTCAGGATGCATTTCTTATATGTTTTATTTCCCGAGAGAAATATTATTTAAGACTACATTTCAAATATCCCTGGAACAAAAAGTACCAGCTCCCATAAGAAGCATATTTTCAGGAGGTATTATCGACACAAAATGAAGTGTATTTTAAGAATGTATTTCTTATTATTTTATTTCTAGTGATAAATATTATTTAAGGCCATATTTTAAGTTTTCCCGCAACAAAATATACTAGCTCTAATATATTTCAATTCTAAGAAAAAAATAGTATAGTTTTGGGATGAAGTATTTCTATGTTTAACTTCAAATGTTCTACAGTGGTAGAGCATATTATGAAAATATGTACATATATTTCACTTCAGAAAAATGTATGCATAACACATAGTAACTTCCACTTAGGTGCAGAAAATGTGATATCCGTGCAATTATTTGCTCATTACTCTTTTCTATCACACTTTTTCTTTTTACTGTAAGCACTAACAGCGCTTGCAATTTTTTGCTATTTTATTTTCATTTCATAATAAAATTATCATATAATATTTTCAGGAAAAATATAACTCCTACAATTAATTTTATATATATGTAGATATTATGAACAGAGTAAATAATATCAATATTATGGTATGTAGTACATATGTATAAGTGTACCATATAAATAATACAATATATTCATATGTTATACAAATATATTGTATTTATATGGCACACTAGCAATTTTTCTTTGGAACTATGATAAGCCTGCATATTAATATTGCCAAAATTTGCGGAAAATTTGGCGTACTTTCTTATCTCTAACTTATATATGTACTTATATTTCTGATTATATGTAGTATATACAACATAGAGATACACATATATACGCATTTATAACTGTATATCTATATATAGATATTCTTTGTCGTTTTTGCTTTTAGTACTTCGGCAAAAACATATTTACAATTTGTTATAAAGCGCCGCAACATGTCGCCGATTATTATGATTACTGCGCATAAATCAGTTACTAACTTACAAACATACTTATGTATATATATATATATACTCTTACTAATGCAAAGTAGCGCTAACAATACCAAAATTTAATACGCGTAATGGCAAGTCTACTGAATATCACTTTTCGAATATCATTTCTCGCATCACGTCACCGCGATTACTTTGTTTATACCTCTCTTTTCACACACACACACACAGCAGAGATTGACAGCACACTGTAAACGGTATTTAATGTACATGTGTCAATAGTTTCACTACGATTTCCAAGCGGAAATCGTTGCCTGAGGTGAGGTTTCTTAGCTGAGCGCCTACATGTATGCTAAACCAATATGGTAAATGAAGTGTGTGTTTGGATATGAGTGCATGTATTCAAAAAGTCGTAAGTGTATGCAACACATTGTGGCATCAGCAAACTCTAAACGTATTGTAAGAATATTTCTTTGTTGCCGGCTATCCAACAATTGTGCGTTTGCTTGCTAGTGCGCCTGTTGCGTATGCAATAACAAATAATTGACACATGTCAACTGCGATTCTCAAGGATATTTCGATTATGGCATACAATATTTCCTACATTATGTCGCTTGCAAGGCAAGTATTGTACAGTGAAACATATACATGTATGCAACTGCTTTTCTATAGCTGCCTTTGTTGTCGACAATGTTGCGGCATTGTACAAGCCTGCCTGCAACAATGTCCTGCAGATGTTTCATTATATCGCTTTGATTGACAAGTTTATTGAAATCACATTAGTGTGTCTTCTGCGTGGCAGTCAACGACACAAATAAGCATTAGCTTGTATTGGTATAAGTGCAAAAGTGTTGAAATGTTGGAGCTTAAAGTGAAAGCTTGTCGATAGCAATGCGAAGTAGACATAGTTGTTGAAGTCTTTAAAAAAGTGAGTAATCAAAAAGGAGATTTAATGCCTTATTGGTATCTTATGGCTAATACTCAATTGGTTTGGTTCCCAGATGAGTACAGCAATAATTCAATAGGTATGGGTCCCAGATAAGTACAAAAATAAAATACGTAAATTATTCTTGATGTGAAATATATATATTTTCTCAGATACTTATGCCCACAAGCTGAAAAATTTCCCGAAAATTACTTGCATGAATTAATGGTTGATATTTTAAACTTAATTGATTCAGATATTGACTTATTCTACAAGGGTTTGAGCCTGAACTATTTTACAAAAATAATTTTCAACATTGTACGGCTTTCAAAAAATTAAATAGCTTTAGCCTTACTCGGTTTAAATTCGATTTATGTTTAAACTTTAAATTAGAGAAAGAAAGACTTTCTACAAAAAAAAAGTATTTATAGAAAAGCTTTCACTCGCACTTTAATGCTGTATTGGTTTACGGATTGAAAACACTAGTTAAGAACTAAAAAAAAAATATTTTTTTAATAGAAAGACATTTTCTCAGAAAAGTTGCTTCTAATTCTTTACATTTAAATTATTGATCGAAATTGTATGTGCGGTACCAAACAATTTTTATGAAACTCAGTTGGTTCAGTTCTTGGCTATTTTTGATGGACGTGAGCTCGAGGTGAATTCAAAAAAGGAAAAAAGGCATTTGCAGAAGAGAAAAGCTTTGTTTGTAATTCTGGTAGTAACTTTAGATGTTTAAAAATTTGCCAAGCATTCACGTTCAGGTTACTGGAATAAACAAGATTTCAGTTTAGCATCGAAAATCACTTTCTCTAACATAAACATTTTCTGAAATTTTCTGGTTCAGTTCTTGGCTATTTTTAGATGGCTGTGAGTTCGATGTGAATTGAAAAGAGAAAAATAAGGCATTTGCTAAGAAGAACTGCATTTTTTATGACTCTGTTAGAAGCTGAAATATTTCCAAGCTATCCACGTTCAGGTTATTGGAATAAAAAAGATTTCAGTCTCGGATTTTCTACAATTTTCTGGTTCAGCTCTTGAATATTTTTAGATTTAGGCGAGTGAGAGGTGAATCCATTTGGTATAAAGAAATTTTTTCAGTAGGACTACAAAATTGTTAAACCATTTACGTTCAGATAACTGGTATATCCGGAACTTCGAGAAATCGAGAAAAACATATCCTCAAAACATATCCTCAAATTAATTCTTTTGGAAGATATTTTATGCCAGTAAAATAACAACAAGAACAGTCATTTAGTATGATCGTTCATGTAGAGATATTAAATTCAGGTTGGAGATTACGTGAAACTACAAATAATTTGGGCAGCACTAAGGACGTCATGTATTTTTTAACTCCTTTTTTGTTTGTACAAACTATTAACTTTTATTGGCAACCATGAAAACATATTCTTATATATCCTATTTGTATATGCTAACAGAGCAAGCGAAAAATCAACGCTGTACCGTTTTGGTTCCACGCAGAAACGCCTCATAAACACTTTTTCCCATGACTGTGTATGCCAAAAAGGCAAACTTTTGCCGCAAATTCAGCGCTATCAAAGGTTAAAGAAGTGTGCGAAAAATTCGCGCCGTTGCACTTAACTGGCGTTTGCGCTTAAACACCTTTTTCCACGCAGCTTTTTGCGAATTCTCACTTTGTTAGTTTTAAATTTGTTTGTTGTTGTTGCTGATGTTTTGTGCGCGCTCCTGTCACTAGCACAACGGAAAAGCCTTTGCTGCTAAAAACAAATAAATATGCAATATTCTGCATAGTTCTGTGGCCTACGCGGTCAGGTCAGCCGCACAAAGCTGTCGACTGAGTGCAACGGTGCCTGTCAAACTTTTTTCATGCCACTTTTATTTGTTTGCTGTGGTTGTTGGGAGTTTATTAATACATGTAACGGCATTTTTTAATAAACCGTTTAGCAACAAAGCGTTATAAGTTGTTGGTATTGTTATCATAGTTATTATATGGGGCTTTCTATTTCTTTTCTTTCACACTACTTGACAAAGGGTTTACTTTTTAGTAATTCAGAGAAATTTATGTTTCTATGTACTAAAAATGTTTTAGTCTGGTTTCTCTAGTGTTTCATAATTTTTTGTTAAATTTTTTTCATTTTTTTTTTGTTGAAAGATAGCACTTCTGTTGCGAATTGTACGTTGCCAGAAGTTTTCTACTAATTATTTTTTATATTTGGAAAAAAAATTGTTTCAGGTGGCAACTCTTCAGCTCTTCGTACATTAAAATGATATATAGTTCATATCTGTTCAAAGTACCCTACTAATTTTCAATAACATTCCACACCAGCTTTTAGACAATGAGTTGAAAGGTGGCAACACTGTGTAAACTTATATCTCATTTAATATTGTCAATAAAACTAACGTTTCTGCGCAAACTTTATTACAAAGTTTGATATTTAGCATGCAGTTTGAACAAAAATTTTTCAGGTGGCAACTCTTAATTTTTTTTACAACCAACTTAAATATAATTCACGTCTCTACAGAGTTTCATTAAAATTTTAATTTAATTAGTAAATCGGTTTTCAGTAAATAGGTTGAAAGGTGGCAACCCTGTTCATACTTCTTGCTCTTTTAAATTTGCCAATAAAATTATGGTTTTCTGTGCACACTTTATTATAAAGTTTTAGATTTATAAGTAAATTTTAACAACTTTTTCAAGTGGCAACACCTAAATTAAATTTTTATATTATGGTTTGTGCAGTGTTTCATAACATTTTGTTATGAATTTGTGTGTTGGCCTTCAGACAATAAGTTAAAGGCTGGCAACCTTGTTGAAATTTCTCGCTCGCTCAAGTTGTTACAAAATTGACATTTTATTTAAAAAAAGATTAACTCTTACAATTTTTTCGTAAGTTAATAATATTTCTAAACTAAATAACTATACTGCACAATTATTTTATCCTGAACAAATTTTGTTCAGGTGGCAACTCTCCAAATTTGGTGCTTCTATTGAAGTTTGCTTTCACAAAGTTCATTGGCAATCTTCATAGCAAAATTTAGTAGAAAATATTTTGCTCAGGTGGCAACTCCGACAAATTTTTTGTAAAAGTTTTCTTTTGCATACATACATATGTATGTACTTAGTATATCCCTTTTTGCATACTTTATATAAAATTTTTCAGGTGGCAACCCCTCAAAGAAAATTTGTTCGACTAATGTTTGCTTTTATGTACATATCTACTTACATATGTACATACATTAGAGTGATTCAAAAAAGAGAGAGGCTTTCTTAGAGGTGTCTAGGAACCTATTTTTAAGAGTACCAAACGAAAAAAAAAAATTTTTTTTTTAATCACTCTAATGTACATACATACATATATACGTTTTTGGCTGCCTTCATGGTAAAATTTGTGACTATGCACAAATTTTTTTCAGTTGGCAACTCTCCAAAACATTTTTTTTTTAAGTTTCTTCTACATACAATGCATCTACATTGTACATATGTATGTACATAGTGTATACTATGGCTATTTCGTATACACTTCGTATACACTTTTTGGGTGGCAACCTCTCAAAGAATTTTTTTTCTATAAAAGTTTGCTTGTACTATCTTCATATTAAAATTTTATTTTAATGAACAAATTTGTTTCAGGTGGCAACTCTCAAATTTTTTTTTCATTTCTAATAAAGTTCGCTTTTAAATATATCACTATTGGCTTTCTTCATAATAAAATTTTTTTCTATGAACACAGTTTGTTCAAGTGGCATCTCTCCAAATTTGCTATTTCTATTAAAGCTTAATATTTTATGAATAACCTTAAATATATTATTATCAAATTTGCTGTAAATACTTTTTTTAATTGAAAACTTTGGCAACTCGTTTTTTTTTAAGTAAGTACAAAAATAGTATAAACTCATCTGCGATATATGTATGTATTTGTAATGCAATTTGTATTTTAAGTGTGCTATTTGTTAAAGCTCTCAGCACTTCTCCTTTAGCAGCTTTTATTTTGCATAATACCCACAACCAGTCCAGTGCTCCTCAGCAATGTCTTCGTTATTGACAATTGTTTGCCAACAGCTGTTTGCATACTTGAACAACAGACGGACGGTTGTTAGCAGCAGTGTCGTCAATGCGTATGCATAATGCATGCAAAACATTTAAGTTGTTAACGCACACCAACAACAATAAAGCTAAACCACTTACTCGAATGGTAAATATGTATATATTCACAGTTATATGCATAGTATGTATAATATTTGTTTTTGTTTTTATGTTGCAATAAATTTGCATTGTAAATCAATTTCAGCATTTTACTGCAGTCCGCGGCACAAGTGTGTTGTGGTGAGTGGCAGAAACTTCAACAACAAACAAACAAAAAAAATAATAATGTTAACCAAAATAATTCAAAAAATATAACAACTCTGTAAACCATTACTGCCTGCTCTTCAAAAGCATACTGTTATATAAATACACGCAGAGCCACTACAAGCACCCTTTAAATTTTCAACACTCTAGTCCACACCCATTCCACGCAATGTTGTTAGTGTGCGTGGTCTTTATTGGCATTCTTTGATGCGTTAAATGTCAATAGCATTTACATGTAAACTCTCGGCAACGCTGCTAAACATGTATGCAAACAAACAAGCCGGACATGCATGTGCGCCTGTAGGTATGCCTCTGCAGAACGGTTTGCCTGTTTCCTCAGTATCGTTGCTGTGTGCTTGACACAAGGTCAAGCGTTACGTTGATTGCACACAAATTGAACTTATTGAGCGAGTTAGTTGTTGTTTAAAATTTTCATGCATGCGAGTAGTGCAAGAAAATATTTTGCATGATTGCCTCTGCTTGGCAATGCTGTGTAAATGAGTTTACGTGGAAATTCAGTTAGTGTGGAATTAAGTGGGGATATTGAAGGAATCTTTTTGACGCAAAAGTGTGAACATTTCTTGCGGTGGGATGTCTGAAGGTATGCGCTCCCAAGAATATAAGTCTTGACCTATCAAACGCGGGACAGTCAACAAGGAAGTGTTGAGTTGTTTCCTACCCATCTTCTTCCAAATAGCTTCTGCAAAAGGCGTCTGGTAAGATACACTACTTTACAACATGGACGCCTATAGCGCAATGGCCTGTTAAAAGCCCTATAACTAGGAACATGCTAGCCTTGCTGAGGGCAAAGAGATCACTAGTTCTCTTGCGGTCGATCTTGGGCCAAAACAGCGCATGTACCGACGGTGGTCCAGTGCTGGCCTAGCTTCTGCGAAGCCCTGCTATATAGTAGTAGAACACCAGAGCATACGGAAGCACCGACCCGCTCCCATTCTACCGATAGAGGTTCTAGGGGTCCTTTTTTTGGTGGCTTATCAGTTTTGCAATTTCCTGCGATTTTTTCATGGCCCGCCACGTTTACCAGTCTTATCCCAAAGACATTCGATGTTATTGATAGCGAGTTTACGTACTTCTTGACCAACGCTGGATGCACTGTTAATAAGCCCAAGTGTAGTATCGGCATTCACTCAGATAAAAGTGAATGGTCACTTCTCTGAAGGGGGCAGCACTCCGGAGCAGCAGAACTACTACTACTTTAATGGCTTCAACCTCGGTTCAGACGACACTGCAGTAGTCAGGCAGTCTGAAGCTGGAGTTGATAGAGGGTTCCAGATAGTAAGCTCCTCCACCAACGTTTCCCCCAAGCTTTGATCCATGCGTAAAGAAGCTCACTGCCCCTCTCCCCCAACGGCTTCCCACAACTCCCTCGTTTGTTTATGGGCAAAGAAGGAACCGTCAGAGTTCGGTTTGGCGACTACATGATCCAAGTGATCCGGTATGAAGTCAAAATGTGTCAGGATATCCGAGTGTTCAGATACCTGTACTTTTAGGAACTCAGACTATATGAGTCTGATAGTAACCTTTGCAGCCATACACCTTCTAACGATGTCAACGGGCACAATGTACAAGATGGCGATAAGTGCTATGGTTAGAAAGGACCTTACTGCACCACACTGATGTGCGCCGCTCGTTGAACGCTGTCGGATTTCTTTCCAAGTGTGGTCTTTTCTAAAGAACTTCACCACATTAAGACTCTATAGAAAATAATGGGCTTGACCATGGTGTCGTAGAGCCAGAGAACTACTTTCGGTGAGAGAGACCCCATCTTTTGCCAATGACTCCTTTAAAGCAATATATGCAATTGATGCATTTTTGCTCTCTCTTCGATATTCGCCTTCCAATCCATGATGAGCCCTAGATATTTCACTGTAGCCGCCGGCTGCAGACGGATGTCTCCCAATTGCGGCAGCGGAGCCACTGGGATCTTATAACTCTCAGTAAATTTTTTTGGGTTGATGAAGAAATCTTTCTTTTGGGAAAATTTTTAGGAAACTTAAGTCAGATGCTAATAGAAGAGTAGAATAGCAACCATGAGATTGAGCTTTATGTTATTGACGGCAGGGGAATTTCATTAAATAATCCCCTTTATATAAACTAATTTCTCTGTCTCTTCTCGTATTTTATTGTCTTGTAGCTCAAAGGCAATGCTTATTTTTGAGTTGTTTTTATCCTTAAGGTAAAGTAAAGGTATAAATTAGGCTAGCTTGGTAGATATATTGCTCAGTTCTGGTTAGAAAATAGGTTACTATTTAGTTACAGTTTTCAAGGAACTTAATTGATAAATATCTAAATGTAAGCTTTCAGCTTAGCATTAGTATTCTAAAGAAGAAGAAAAAATTATTAAACAGTTAAAAGAGGCATCTCCCGATTTCTTTTAAGTTTAACGGTTTTTTTGACATCGGCTTAGTTGGTAACTTACCTCAGCATGAGTTGTGAAGCCCAACTCAAAATCAAAATTATTGAAATTACTAAGTTCAACAAGCCAAGCAGAGAGCAGAAGAGCTTATGAGATGATCTTAAAAGCTTTCAGGTACATTTTTTTTGCCAGTGAATTGTAGCTGCTTCCTTAATTCTAATACAGTCTGATTTTCCATCACAGTCCAGAGTCCTATGAGAGATTCAACTTTTTTTATAGACTGAATGCGCACCTGTGTATCTTTGTATGCTAATCTGAGAAGCTAAAAGCTTTCGGGATATAATTATCTGCCAGTGATCTGTGGCTCTCGTTTTATATTTCTATCTCTGCCTTTGAGAGACCGCCTTTCATCATGTCTATCACATTTAAACATAACGCTTCTTATTCCTTGCAAAAACTGCACATTTTCGGCGCTTTAAGCTCAGGCACTTGTGTCCTTAAGTGCAAGAGCATATGAGCTTCAAAGCTCAAGTGCTGTGAGCAAACATTTCTGTAGCTAAACTGAAGCACACTTAGGCAAATGGAGATGCTAGTAAAAGTCGCTAAAATATTATGATAGAAATAGTGAGATGAGTAGACAAAATATTCGTTCATGTGTGTGTAAGAGATGTGTGCTTAGGATGAATTGCCACAAACAGGCATTACCATGTGAAGTGTAAACCGAAAAAGTAGAATTTGGCAATAAAATTAAATGAAATTTGCGCCTTTCATGCACGAGTGCCGGTCCAGGAGGCAAGTGGCGCTTCAGTGCCGGTTCAGCTGGAAAAAAATTGAATGGGCGCGGCAAGCAAAAACGATTATGCGAGAAAAGCAAATGAAATTTGAGCGAATAGCTGGAAAATGCGAAATTCGAAACCTTTTTGTGTGTGTGTGCTTGCAGTTTTTATATATTTTTGCGAAAAGTTTAACATATGCCAAGCGTTAAACGAAGTAATTATAATTTCGCGGCCGTAAACGCACACATACACTTGCGCGGCAATTTTTTGCATGTAAAACATGCAGCGAAAATGCATTAGTATGCGTGTGGTATGCCACTATTTGCACGAATATTTCACGTGCGCCGCATAACTGTTAATGCATCAAGCGCACATACACATACAGCTGCATTAACGCACGCGAAAGGGCTAACGAGTAGCTCAAGTGCCTGGCATTATTAGCATGTCACACACATGCCAAGCTTATTTTTACAGCACAAGTGTGCGGGGTGAAGTTTTTTGCATGTGTAAGCATGGCAAAAAATAAAAAAAAGTAAAAATAAAATAAAATAAAAATAAAATAAAATAAAATAAAATAAAATAAAATAAAAATAAAAATAAAAATAAAAGATAAAGTAAAAATAAAATAAATTAAAATTTATTTATAAATAATTATTTAGCCAACAGTCTGTTTAGCTGACATCCTGCGCTCTTTATTGTTGTAATTTTATTGTTGTTGCTCCCTTTTCTGGTTGTTGCGCTTAACTCATTTAAATGCCATAATGCCAAAAGCTTGCATAAGCCCGTCGTATTTTCTTTCTATGGTAAGTGCAGGTGCAAATGCCATTAAGTCAAGGTGCCTCAAATTATATGTCACACACGCACACACATACTCATGTACATATAGCAGCAAGCGCTCATTAAATAAAAGCAGCTGAATTGTTTGTGGTTCAAATGGTTTTATAAAAGCCTTTAATTGCCTCGACATTTTTCCAGCAGCAGCTAGAAGGTCAAGTATGCAATTGAAAATAACTGCTTTTTGAAAATTTTATATTTATTTAATTTTGAGAGATTGTGAAATTAAAAGTTTAAGGTAAGCATTTCCTTAGAAATTTGTATAGAAAAATTGAGAACAGCATCTCGATTTTTTAAAACTTTCAAAGTCTTAAATTTCTTTTAAATTAATTTAAATTTTAAAATTTTTGATTTTTTTTTTAATTTTTTGGTATTATATTAATTTCGAGTTATCGAAATAATATTTTGAAAACACATTTGTCAAATAAGTAAAGTTTTTAATGTCATTTTTTTAATTTATATAACACCATTTCTTGCTGTTTTTTGATTTTTTTTAATCCTTTAAAATCAGTGATTTTCGTAAAATTTTAATTTTATTTAATTTTATTATATATGAAAATTTTTGCGAAATTTACAACTATTGCAAAATAAAATTTGATTTTTAAGAATTTTGAATTTTTTAGTTTTTTCTAAAAATGCAATAAAGAAAATCAATTTTTTTTAATTAAATATAAATTTCAAACTTTTGCTGAAATGGCAATATGCTATCCTGTTTTTGATTTTTCAAATGTTTTAGTGTTTAAAATAAAATTTAAGCTGATGGCTTAACCGCTAGTGCTATATATATAAATTGTAATTGTAATTAAATTACCTTTTTTCAATTTAAAAAAAAAATAAAAATAAAATATATATGATTAAATTTTTTGTGTTTTTTTTTAAATTTTTACATGTACTATATATTTTTTTTTTCAAAAGTTAATGGGAACATTTTATTTTATATTTTAATTTTTAAAACTTTTTCGAAATGTATAACAATTACAAAACAAATTTTTTCAATAAAATAAAAATTTCAAGTTTTCAATAGCATTTTGTTACTTCTAAAATATTTCGTTGTTTATAATATTTCCAAATTTATTTCTTTTGATTAAAAACCCTGTTTTTGTTTTACAAATTTACGCTATATTTGGTTGTTAAAAAAATGTAATATTTTGAAATTTACTATTTTTTTCCCAAAAATAAGTATGCAAGTTTTATTGTATATTACATTTTTAAAATTTTTTTGTCATTTCAAACTACTGCAAAATTTGTTTTTTCGATTTTTTAAAATTTTGATGAATAAATTTTTTGGAAAATACATATGAAATTTTATTTTATGTTATAACTCTTAAATTTTTTCACAATTTTTAACTATTGCAAAATAAAATTAGTTTTTTGATTTTTTTAAATTTTTAATATTACATACATATTTTTAAAAATAAGTGTACAAATTTTATTTTATTTTATATTTTTTGCATTTATTACGAAACTTATAATTATTGCAAAATAACTTTTCTTCGATTTTTAAGAATTTTGAATTTTTTTTTTCCTAAATAATTTTTATCAAATATTGTAACTTTTAGCATTTTTTCAAAATGCATAACTATTGCAAATTAAATTTGTTTGTTAAATATAAATTTCAACTTTTCAATAAGCATTTTTTAGATTTATAGCGAAAAATTTTATGTTATTTTTTAATGTTTTGAATTTCATATTTTTTAATATTAGTATATACGTATGTAGATATTATTAATATTATTTGTTTATAAAACATTATTGTGAAAATTATTTTCCTAAATATTTAGATCGGAAGAGCTCATTTCGAGCCGGTTGCTTTCAAAATTAATTTTAATTTTAACTTTATAATTAAATAGTCTACAATTATATTTAAATTTTCGAAAAAAATTTACTTTTAATTTCTTAAAAATAATTGAAAAGCTTTTAAGAGTATTTTTAAATTTTATATATTATATATTTTCACTGTACGTTTCTCAAAAACAATTTTCGAAATTTTATAAATATTTTTTTCTTATTTAAAATTTATCATCCGTCACTAACCTTGTATTTCATTCTATCTCTACTATCTTGCTAACCGAGAACAATTTTTAAGTTGGTTTTCAATTCTTGAGCTACCGTTTATTCTAGTATTAATCTATAAAAAATCTACGTGCTTAGTTTCACTTAACACTTTTATCTAGGCACTACTAGAAGTCTACAAATATTTCAAAATGAGTCAACAATAGTTAAGAAGAGTTTAGTTGTGATGCTAAAATGTCTCAATTGCCACCAAAACACATTTAGAAGCTCATCGCACGCATGTGAAATATCTGAGCAGAGCGCCATCTATACTTCCTGTTACTGTCAAGCTGTTAAGGTGTGTCGATTTTGTGTAGGCGAATGGAGGTTGTGTAGCTAGTAAGGCTTTTGCATAGGCTGATCCAGGTTAGCTGAAGTACTACCGCTGATTAACCATCTAGATATCTCACATAACAAAATAAAGTATATATACAAGTATGCACATCTATTTACCTATAGTGATGACTCCATATCTAACTTGAACTGTACAATTAAGTCCTGTAATAATTATACAATCGCAGAAGGACTTTAAGTCCATCATAATGAATGGACAAATGATTAAGTCCAATACAAATGTGGAAATTTAAAGGTAAGAAAGACTGGAACGACTTTGAATTAAGTATTTTATTTTTCATAATTGAGTTCTCGCAACATCTGTCGTAACTTTGTCATGGTTGGGGAAATATTTTACTCTCTCTTTCTCTCACTTCATTTTGTTTCTTTCGATTACTTAATAGATATACGTGAGTTAACTAAAATTTTACAATTAATTTTAAAATAATATTTATCACGTTTTAGTGTCTTTAGTTTCAAATATTGGACTATATTTTGTTAAAATATCAGTTTTGTACTTATTTCAAGATATGAGAGATAAATTATTACTGCTTTGGACTTACTGACTTATGTAGGTTAGATTAAATGGCTGAGCCTTCAGTAGGCCGGAGGGTTTACTGCCATACAATTTCCACAAGTCGAGAGAAGAGTTAAAAAGATCTTTCATATACTACATATTTCTACCTTACCATACACTCACTTTAAAGAAGGGTACATATTCAGACATATTTTTATTTTTTTGTACCCAAAATATATAAAATTCTTACACATACGCGAAAAAACCTATATAAAAGTGCAGTAAAACAAAATTATTTCTGGCTGAGTCACGTCAGCCATCAAGAGCCATTTAAGTGCCATATGTGGGCTTGTAACGGTCTAAATATGTGTGTATGCTTTTCAAGTGCGCTACGACCTGTGCTTATGCATTACGTACGCGCCATAATCATAAAAGCATACTCATTTGAAAACTAAATATACAAAAATATGCGCTTGGACGCATACACATGCGCACTACCGTACTTTTTAATGCCTTCCACATGGTCACTCAGGCATATTGGCTTGCCAACTATTTACGCTGTGGTAATTTTAATTTTATTATGCGCCAAGTAATATGAGAAAATAGAAAAATTATTTAAAAAAAAAAAAAAAAATGAAATTTCCTAGAAGCATAAAATGTGTATGCTTGTGTGTTTCGGTGAAAATAGTATATTGCAAATAGGAAATGGAGAAAATGAGAAAACGACATTGGAACGGAAAAGGGTTGAAAGTAAATTGTAATAAACGGCTGTAGAGGTATTGCAAAAGGTGTGGAAACATGTAGGAAAATGTTAAAAATTTTCAGAAAATGGGTAGACATGAAAATATGGCACAGGAAATGGCATAATGCGCACAAAGGCAGACATACATATACAAGCATACACCCACATACGAAAATAAATATGAAGGCATGAATGAGTATGCGCTTAATATTTAAGCCCGTGGTCAAGCACGCTCAGTGCCCAAAACTGTAGGTTGGATTCAGGGGCCCACCTGCATATAACTGTACAAGCAGTCAGCAGGTGTAAAGCAAGCTTTCTGTTTATAGAATTCTATAGTATGTGTATAAAACTGTGCGTAATCTGCATTTTCATAGCGTCAAGTGTGCGCATTTGGTGGAAATTCTCGCGTTACGCTCGGATTAAAAGTGTCAACAGAGTTCAAAAGCATTTTCATGGCGTGTATTAAAAGCGCTTAAGGAAGTATGTGGGAAAAAATAAAATTGACAACTGAAAGATGTAAGAGCAAAAAATTACGTAAAAATAAAAACATATAAAGTATATACGATTAAAAAATAAGTATAAATTAAAAAATAAATAAATAAATAACAAAAGCAAAAACTAAAAAAATAGTAATTACAAAAAAAGAAATTAATTATAGTACAAATTAGATCGGAAGAGCACACGAAAAAATATGATAAATGGAAAAATATAAAAAAATAAATACAAAAAATTATTAAAAAAAAATATAAGGAATATCTAATAATATCGTATAACTGAACATTTTATACTCTTTCAACTTATATTATAGCCAGGGAAGTACCTTCAGTTATTCATTATAAAGAAAAACACTATCGATATATACGCCGATATATACAATAGTGATCGATTTTTTCGGTATTAAATCTACTATAAGCACTGGATTCACATATTCAGGATTTTGGGGCTTGCACAGTTTGGGTTCTATTTACGCAATTTTTAGTTATACGAGTATAGTGGTACACATGGTTTCAAATGGAATTTAAAAATGTGTTATATAGGAGGTAGGCGTGGCTGTGGCCCGATGTGGCCCATTTTTACACTGTAGCATAAAAATCTCAGCCCGAATGTCGCATTCCAAATTTGGTTGAAATCGGTCCAAGATATGTGTTTTCATCTGAAAGTGAGCGGTGCCACGACTATAGTCCAATTTTGACCCCGACTCCATTAAAGAACTCTCATATCATCTCGGGGTAAAATTGTAAGTATTATTTTATTATAGCTAAAAATTCCAATTCCGGTTGAAAAACTCACTTTTAGGGTATTTTTTCATAAAAAAAATTATATCAAAACTTTTAGCTCTGACAAGTTTAGTTAAAATCTTAGCACATTTTGAAGCAATATTAAACGGAGAAGAGCAAAATTGTTATCTAACCCATTGTACCACCCATAACTGACCATTTTGCTATCCATTTCGGCACTAAGAAAGAGCAAAAATTTTTTTTTAATCAATGCTGGATACTAAGGGCAAATAAAGGTAGATCTTAACATTATTTACTTCGAGTTTCTTAAATAATTGATTTTTAATAATTGTATAATAAATTTATTACACTCGTCATACAAAAATGCACAAATATTAGAGGTTTTAGAAGCGGAAAATATGAAACAAAATTTGCTTTAGAATAATAATATGTAAGATCATCAGACATGTAGTTGTGTCTACTGTCAAAATAAGGTCTCTATATGGCTACTGGAGTTGATATTTGGGGATACTATATACGGTACGCCATTATTAAGCTTTTCTGACCAAATAAATAATGATATGAATAAAAACAGTGTATTTATTTATATTAATAAAACCAATGTCTTGCTATTGCTGACATTAAAAAGTAAATGCACGTAACGCACACTGATTTAGTACAAATATTTATAAAATTTATAATAATATATTTACAATTTATAGGAAATATTTTACACACCCCTTATTTTTTTAATAGAATTAAAGATGCCAAAAATATCTTTAAGCTCATTTTATCCAATTATTCTAAAAAAGAAAAATGTACCTGGAATGAATTGTACAGTGCGTATGAGCAACACTTTTAGTTAGTTGAAAGTGTTATTCTAGATTTCATAACTCATACGCACTGCCATACCCCATTAATTAATGCGTATTTACTGCTAAAACAAACTTAACTCATTAAGTAATAATTTACATTTGGAATAAAATTCTAATGTAAAGTAGTGCGTATACGCAACATTTTGGTTAGCTGAAAGTGCGCTCTTGAACTCGGTCATCCATACGCACTGGTATACCTGAGTTCATTGTTATGGGGTAATTGATTTTTTTTATAAAGCTGAAGTTCCGAATTCGGTTTACTTCACTCATGTATAGCAAAAATATTGTCATATTTTATATTTTTTGTTTAAGTCGAGAATTTTAGATAATGAAATATATAATAAAAAATTTAAAAAAATCTAAAATTGCCTTACTTAAAGAATAAAACATGATAAAAAAATTAAACAAAATAAATATTCTTATACCATAATTTCAATACCCCATTTTATTTATATTTTATAACCATTTTGTCAGAATCAAAAAAAAAATAGAATTGGTAATCTGCAGTAAATTTTTTTATGATTAAAAATTCCTTCCTCATATATTTTATCATATGTAGTCTAATTTTGTAAATCAGACTTACCGTGACGAGCTTCCTCTCCCTCTGGTGCGTGTTGCGTGATCGTATTCAATTCCTCCTCCAAATCGACGTGACAATCACCGACGTCCCATGAAAGGAAACCTGCAATGCAGATAAAAAATGAAAGCATAATAATTAATTTCTGTCTGAAAAAGTACAGTTATAAATAAAAAGTCCACATACAATAATAGAAGTTGATAATTGTAAACATTTCGAATAAAAAAATATTTTAACTATTTTTTATAGAATTGACTTTTACTAAAATAATTTTTTTTTCAAAAAGTGCAAACTAGTGGGGTGGTAAGTATGCAAAAAAAATTGCGTAAATAAGTTGTAGCAATACCTATGTAAAAACTTATATTGAAACTAAGTTGCGTCAAAAAAGAGAAATTTATTAGACATTTGTCCAACAAATGGGAAGGATAGGAAATTCGTAAATATTTACTGCCTGTAATTTGGCAGCACAAGTTTTCGTATAGATAACTGTCAATACAGGCAAGTATCTTTTAATGAAAAAACTTTGCTGTTGGCGCATAGAATGGAAATGGCTGAAACAAAGCAAAGTGAAATAATGAATTTTTTTGTTTGACGAAAATTGTGTGCGGAAAAAAGCGCAAATAAAGTTGCTGTTCTTTCCTATGGATTTTTTTTATTTTGCCATTTGGTATGCATACATGCTACAAATAATAACCCGCTTTTTGCATGTCGAAACTGTTATTTATTAGTTTTTTAGGCTAGGTTGCATATATGTATATTCGATAGCTTTCGCTGTTAGTCGGGGTTGTCTGTAAGTTTAAACTGAAATAAATATGAAAATATGAAGAGCATTTAAGGAATTTATAAATTTTTTGACAGCCGTCAGTCAAGTGTCACGAAATACGTGGAAACAACTAACGGAAATTATCTGCCAAATAAATTTACTGCTTGGATATTGAATATAATGGAAAAATCGAAAATAAACAGTTTTATGAAAAAATAAAGGTTAGAAGTGTCATGAAAGTATACTTTTAACTAGAAAAGTACAAAAGTACCTCTTCTTAATAGGCAGTCAGAACAGTATGTGTGTGAGGGCGAAATACCATTATTACATTTTAAAATAACATCACAAAAAATTACTCCTTAAATGAAAAAAGTGAAAAAATGTAATATATTTGTTCTTATTTGCGAATATTTCTGAGAATAACATGGCGTATGAGTTACCAAAAACTGTGAGAACAATTTCAGTCCAATGAAAAAAAATCAAAAGTGAAAAAATCAAATATGTTTATTCTTAATTATAATTATCATAATTATGAATATTCCAGAGTATTACATGGCGTATGAGTTACCAAAACATATCAGAGCAGTTTCGGTCCAACAAAATATTACTCATACGCAGCGCACTTCACAGGAGTGCTAAATCTCAAATACGCAGTTAGTTTTTTCTACCTTTTTAAAAGCAACTCGAAGAGATTTTATAAATTTGAGCAACTATGATATGAAATTTAAGAGTTGCCACATGTCTGAAACATCAAATGTAGTAAGTACAAGTGCTAAAATTAGCAAAGACTTATGTAGGAAAACTCCGCCAATATTTCAGAACTGATAAATTAATAATGTATATTATCCAGAGTTGCCACACCTTCATGAATAGAAAATTGAGCGTTTAGCTATGTATATATCTCCTTTAACTCCGTTCCAACGATGTGAGCACAAAAAAGTAATTAATTGAACAATTTCAGGCTTCAGACATTTTTGAACGATATTTTCGGCTTGTTAATAGCAACAAAATAGAGTTGCTTTTACCTAAGATTATAACATTTCCAACTAACAACGTGTAAATAGCTTACACACTGGAAGGAAGATATTTAAATATGTGTTTGAGAACAGTTAGTCGGAAAAATAATTAAAACAGAGTTGCCACCTTTTTCATCGAATATATTTAACCATCATTAAATATATTTTTTTAGCAATGGTACCATAAGTATGTTTATTAAAAAAAAGTTCATTGAAGAAAGGTTGCCATCTAATTAAAAAAAAATTTAATTTTAAATATCATTATTTTTTTCTTTCATCAAACGGCATTGATAAAACGGAAGAATTTGTGAACTGCATATTTAAAAAACATTAATGGTAAAAGTTACACATTATGATTTTTTCTTCTCCAACCAATCATATTACAGCGATATCTCAGTAAACGAAAAGAATTGTGGAACAGAATTACTATCTATTTAGAAAAGTTTCTTAAAAAATGAGATTGCTATTTATCGAGGCCTGTCCACATATTATCGGTACAGAAAGTCTACACATCTACATTTCATTTAATAAAAATTATTTAAACAAGAAACATGAATAGGAAATATAGCTGAACTTTCCTGACTCGAGTCACCATAATCCACCAAACAAAGTTCGAGTAAAAGAGACTTTGAATTATGGAAAGAAATTTGTACGAAATTTGAGTTTTATTGTGAATTCAAGAGTTCGAGTTATGGAGAACTTTGAGTTATAGAAGTTCGAGTTAAGGAAGTTCAAATGTGTATACTTTCACCGTTATCTTTAAGATATAATACATTTCCTATAATTGAATTCAAAATTCATATATTTATTTTTGGCTTATCAAAGCCTGTTTGATTTTCGTATAATATTAAATAATAGTGTGGTATATGTAATAAGAGGCTACAGATGAGTTGATAGCTATTTGCAGAATTTTTGGTTGAGCCGTTTAGAATTGGCGTACTTTGAGGTAAGCCAGTGCGTATGAGTTATAATTTGCCTATGATAGTTAAATGTTACGCATACGCAGCATATCACTTTTTGTACTCTCAAAATATACCACTAAAATGTAGTATTAAAGCATATTAAAGACAATGCTTAAGAATTTGATTTAAAAAGTAATAGGTTTCTCTAATTTTTAAGATAATTTAATTTTTTGTGAAGTATTATGCACACATATATCGAAATTAAGTCCTTGAAAGTTGTATTTAAAGTTTCAGTACGTTACTTTCCACACAAAAACACTGAAATTTTATCACAGAAGCCTGCTTGCAGCATTGCTTCCACAATAAAAAAGACCAGTCATAAATTCTAATTATAGCACAAAAGCAATATACACAAACACAACTGCCACAAAACGGCAAACAAAGCGCATATAAATGCAAAAAAATCCATTTATCAAATATTAATAGTAAAGCGACTAAACAAATAACAAAACACACGCACACACACAAAACAAAAAACAATAAAACAGTGAATATTATAACTGCAGACCTAAGTGTGGCGCTGATGAGCAATTTCGCCGTTGCGCTGCCGTGGATGCGGCGCAGGTAGCGCAGGCGGGTGTGCGTACGCAGTAATAACAATAAATGTTGCTACAATGAGTGTAATAGTATGCGCAAATATGCGCCGTCGCAGAGGGTAAAGTGTGCGCGCACAACTGCAGCAACAATGTGAACAATCAAGAAATACTTTATAACAATGCTGCTGTGTAGACGTGTATGCGCTTGTGTGTGCACTTTTGTACGCAGTCATACAAAGGCAAATGGCGCACAACAAAATATAATGCAAAATATGTTGCGAGTTGCGTGTGCGCAATTAAATACGCACATGAACAAATAAAAATTTATAATACAGACATACCAATACACACACATATTTATGTATATAAAAGGACAATGCATAAATGGAGGCAATAAAAACGAAAAAAGAATCTCGAAAAACTATTACTTTTTCTTGTGAAAAAGAAATATGAAGAATTTAAAAAGCTTTTTATTGAATTTAAGTGACAGCGTGAGCGCACAGATGCAAGTATAATGCAATAAATAAATAAATGGCTAAGCAAAGACAGCTGCATAAGTGACAATTTGTGTTTTTATGAGCAGTGTCATTACACGCATAAATATGAAACGTTGTTTGAAATAGTTCATGTGGCAGCTGCAAGGTATATTCTTTAATTTCTCTAAGAAAAATTTTTTAATCAAAACAAAAAAAAAATAAATAAAATGAAAAAAGTGTGTAATAAAATAAATTACAAAAATAAAATAAAATATTACATAAATGCAAGAAGTAAAAAACTTTTTATTTTATATTGAAAATTTTTCTTGGTGTTTTGATTGAAAAATATTTTCTTATTGAATTGTTCTGATTGAAAACAAAATTTTTTTTTGATAGAAAATTTTAAATGAATACAAAAATATTTTTGATTGAAAAAGTTTTTAATCAAAACAAAAATTAAAAATTAAAATAAAAAAAATAAAATAAAGTAAAACAAAATAAAATATTACATAAATGCAAAAGGTAACAAACTTTTTATTTTCTTATTGAAAATATTTTTTTAATTTTTTGATTGAAAACTATTTTTTTGATTGAATAGTTATGCTTGAAAAAACTTTTTGATAGAAAAAATTTATATTAATAAAAACAATTTTGATTGATAAAAAATTTTAATTGTTAAAAAAATTTTTATCGATAAAAAATTTTGATTGGTAAAAAAATAGTTGAAAATATTTAATCAAAACAAAAAAATAAAACAAAATATTACATAAATGCATGAAGTAAAACAATTTTTCTTTTTTTTTTGATTTTTTGATTGATAAGTTCTAATTTAAAAAAAATTTTGATAGAAAATTTTAAATTAATGACCAAAAAATATTTGATTTAAAAATTCTTTTTCTTTTATTTTTTATTGAAAATATTTTTTTGATTGAAAACTATTTTTTTGATTGAATAGTTATGATCGAAAAAAATTTTTTATAGAAAAATGTATATTAATGAAAACAATTTTTAATTAATAAAAAAATTTTGATTGATAAAAAAATTTTGATTGATAAAAAAAAATTTTTGATGGATAAAACAAAATTTTGATTGATAAAAGTTTTGATGGAAAATTTTAAATTAATGAAAAAAAATGTTTGATTTAAGAATTCTTTTTTTTATTGAAAATATTTTTTTGATTTTTTGATTGAAAACTATTTTTGATAAAAATTTTTTTAATCAAAACAAAAAAATAAAACAAAATATTACATTAATGCATGAAAGCAATTTCTTTTTATCTCGTGTCTATGTAATGCTTGTAAAAGTACTTTATACATTTTTTTGTTCTTTGGTTAATAATAATAGTTCATCCTCTTTGTGTTTTTGTGATATGTAGTTACTGTTTTTTATAATTAAGCAGATTCTAAATATATTGAAATTTATAAAAAAAACTATTTGTTTAACACATAAAGTATAAAATATATTTAATTTTACATTTAATATAATTGTTTGAATTTTTTCACCTCTTATTATTATTTATCTTATTATCTTATCTTATCTTATTATATTTATTAATTTCAAGAATTTTCTCATTATATTATATTTTACATTTTTTATTTTTTCTTTTTGTATTTTCCAACAATTTAAATTTTGTGCTCAAAAGTGATTATATCTTAACTTCAAATTACGTAAAAAGTCCTTGCCAACGAAAATACTTAATTTATTTGCATAAATTTAACGTAATAAATGCCACATTTGTATAATTCCGCCCAATTTGTGGTGCACCACTACGTATGAGTTATTAATTTTTATTGCCTACTACTCAAGAACGAAAATGTTGCTCATACGCACCGCACCATAAGCAAGTACTCTAAAATATTTATTTAGTCGTCAGCAAACTAATAATACATGCTTACTTTTTTCGGTCAATACAGACTGAGTGTTGCTCAGGAAACTGCATAAAAATCATTCCTATAAAATAATGAAATGCAATTTTACCATCATTTGGTACAATATTAAATTAACATCTATTAATCTAGGCGTTCATCGCTTTAAAACTTGGTTATAGTTTTCATATTTTCTGAGTCATTTTGATCTGTAACTGAAGATTTTCGGCTAAAAATCTGTTAGATGGAGACACTATGGTTTGGCAAGGCTATATTTGCTATAATTTCATCTGTATCTTCGATTCAAGTGAAGAGTGAATAGAGTTTAAAGCACTTTTTTACATTTTTTTATATGTATATGTATTTTCAACATATTTCTTATGCACCCTATCTTTGTCTCCAATATGAGGCACAATTGCAAGGTTTTACCATTTTTCCTGCACTTATGTAGTTCAGACAAGCCCGCCAACAACTATCCGAGCTTTGTTTTCGCAGCAGCCAGACTACACGCCCTTGTGCCTTGCTTTTTGTTGCCTACATTTAGGCTAACTATGTCGCTGTCTGCCTCCTATAGTAGTGGAAAATAGTCAGCACACGCCGCCTCATGCATTTTATAGTTACTTTATTTGTTAGAACGCCGTCAGCATGATTTGTTGTCTTCTGGTAATATTTGTTGTTTTTTGTTTGTAATTTTTGGACTTGAGTCATGCGCAACTTTTTTCGTTTATTTATTTATTTATTTCGTTATAAAAAATAATATATAATATATGTGTATATAGCTATTGTGTGTTGTGTTAGCTTGCTGGCTCAGCGCTTTTGTAACACGCACATATACAAGTCAGTAGCGCAACAATACAGTAAAGCATACTTAATTCATAGCAGACGCCTGCTCTAACATATATACACACAAACATACTGACGTGTTTTTCTATGCAAATATATGCAACCCTCGCCTCACTCCTTTGCGCACTTTAAGTGTGCACACTTGCCTTGTCTGCTTTTGGCTGAGTAGCTTCATTCGGATTTTGAAAAGCGCCTAGCCGGCGCCCTAAGCACATATAAAGAAACACATGCAGAAATATACCTACATAAATAATAGATAAAGTAGAGAAAAAAAGTCGCTAAAAAACTTTAGATGCTTGTTGTTCTTTCTGCCATTTCTTCATAATAATTTGTCTTTGTATTCTTTAATTCTTCGTACGTTCCTTGCAATATTTAAAACCATTTACTTTTTTCAATTTAAATTAATTTTAATTTAATTTAAAATAATTTTTTTTTTTAATCCAAATTACAAAAAATGTGAATCTTTTGCAAATTTTCTTCTTAAAATTTGTAGCCTTTTCCGAGTAAAAAAATTATTATTCTTAAAATTTTCTTCTCAAGTTTCTTCACATTCATTTTCCGAATAATACCAAAATTTATTATATATTATATTATTATTAAAAGCATTTTACCTTTTTTCGAATTTTCTTAAAATTTAAGAAATAATATTCTTTCAAAATTTTCTTCTCACCTTTTTCGACATTTTCCGATTCAAAAAATATATTATATGCTATATTCTTATTAAAACAATTCACTTTTATTCAAATTTCCTCAAAATAAAATTTAGTTTAAGTTTTCTTCTCAAACAAAAAGCTTTTGACATTTTCGGATTAAAAAATATTTAATACTTCTTTTATTGTTTTGAAATTTCAGTTTAAATTTTTTACTCAAAAATTATTTGAAATTTACTGAAAAATCGTAGCCTTAATGTTAAAAAATTTGTTTTCCAATTTTTTTTTGTTTTAGTTTAATTTTGTTTTAACAATTTTTAATTTTTAACGTTTTCTATTTTTATTTGTTTATTGCAAAATTTTTCGTGCAAATTTTTTTGTTATCATTTTTTGTTCAATTTTTTGTAAAATTTGTAAATTTTTTTTAAATTAAATTTTTTTAATTACTGTTTGCAAAATCGTAGTTAAAAAATTTGTTTTCCATTTTGTTTTGTTTTAGTTTAATTTTATTTTAACAATTTTTAACGTTTTCTATTTTTTTTGTTTATTGCAAAATTTTTCGTGCAAATTTTTTGTTATCATTTTTTGTTCAATTTTTTTTTTTTTAAATTTGTAACATGTTTTTAAATTAGTAATTTTTTTAATTACTTTTTGCAAACTAGTAGTCTTCATTTTTAAAAAAACTTTCTTTTTTCCCATTTTTTTAGTTTTAGTTTTAGTTTATTTTTTTTACCAATTTTTAATTTTTAACGTTTCCAATTTTTTAGTTTTAGTTTATTTTTTTTTAACAATTTTTAATTTTTAACGTTTCTATTTTTTTGTTTATTGCAAAATTTTTCATGCAAATTTTTTTTGTTATAATTTTTTGTTTAATTTTTTGTAAAATGTGTAATTTTTTTTTAATTATTAAATTTTTTTAATTACTGCTTGCAAAATCGTAGCATTCATTTTTAAAAAAATATCTTTTTTTCCATTTTTTTAGTTTTAGTTTAGTTTTTTTTTTTACCAGGTTTTAATTTTTAACGTTTTCAATTTTTTTTTTTAAGAATTAATTTAATGCTGCTGCAAAATTTTTCTTGTTATTTTTTTCTATAATTTTTCAGGTCATTTTTTTTGTAAAATTTGTAAATTTTTTTATTAAAAATTTTTTAAATTATTAAATATTTTGAATGGTCTTTCACATTTTTCTTTTTTCCAGTTTTTTGACCAATTTTCAACAATTTTTAAATTTAAAAATTCCGTAATATTTTGAAATGGTATGAATATTGTTCGCAAAATTGTTCTTTTGATTTATTTGTTTCTTGTTTTTTTTGTTTAATTTTTTATAATAATTTAATATTTTAAAAATTCTTATTCCCTTTTTAAATTATTAATATTTTTAAGTATTAAAGTATTTTAACAGTTTTACACAATTTTCATTTCCCAGTATTTTATTTATTTTTGTATGCGTTTATTAAGATCTTCTTTTTGTTATAATTTTTCTAATTGGCATTTTTTAATAATTTAATAAAAGGTATTTTTTTTGTTTAAATTTTTCATTAATGTTTGTTTTATATGCTTCTTAAACGCTTTCTTCAATTTGTTTTTGTTTTATGCAAAAAATTGTATAATTATAAATTAATTTTCTTTATTCTTCTCAAAAGGTTAATTTTTTTCATAACTTTGTTTTGAAAATGTGTTCTTAATTATTTTTTAATTTTCTGCTAAATTTTCTATTTGTTCTATTTTTTTTGTATTTTTTATAGATGTATAAAACATATAGTTACAAATTAGATGTTTTTTGAAATACATTTGGTTTGAAACTTTTTTTTGCGAATTTCTATTATGATTTTTTTTGTCAATATCAAAATTTTCGTTTTTTTTTGTTTCATTTTTAGCAATTTCATTTCGGTGAATTTGTTTTTTTTGTGTTTGCTTCCTCGACTGAGACTTCAGCATAAAGGCTGGCAGGCTTTCCAAGCAACTGCCCACTAAAGTCAGTTTACCAATTTCAATTTCCCTACACCCGCACTTCCTGCCAATTGCTGCGACTCGTTTCGCCATTCATTTGTACTTTTGTGCATAGTCTAACATTTTTTGCCGCAGCGGCTGATAAATATTTTCCAGCGTTTTTGCGCATTCAATTTCCGAGTGCTGCTTAAAAGCATTTTAAAATTTAATATATTTGAAAGAAGAGAGTATGCATACACAACTATGGCGAGTGCTTTTATGCGAAGCTGTCTAATTTTTTTCGTTTTTGTTTTTCTTATCTTTGAGAGCACGTGCAGTCTTAGGCACCACGCAAAAGCAAAATGTAACATTAAGACATTTGTAAAAAATAATTTCTGCCACAAAATTCAATAGGCTTAAAGTTCAACTGATTTTTTGCGAAAATTTTAAAAAATTAAATATTTGAATTCATATATTGTTCAAATATCATTGAACATGCTTATTTATCAGCAAAGCCGAAATTCTACTAAATACAAATATCTGTTTATATATTAATAAACATATATATGTACATACATAATGCATTTACATGCAATGCGCATGCAATAAAAACAAAAATGCATAGGGACACATGTCATAAATTTAGAGAAGAGATAAGATTATCATACACACACATATGTATCAAAACAACCCCATGTCAAGCAGCAATAAACAATATGCTGCAATACATATAATATACACACATACGCATATATTTAGATAGATAAGATAGTTTTACAAATTGTATATAAGCAAGAAAAATACGAAATAAAGATCAGATTTGAAAGAAAATCTCAATCGAAAACATTCCTTTTATTTACAAATTTTACTTCCCCCACCAGTGGTAAAAGAGGGGTAAAAGAAGAATTAAAAGGAAATATTTCAAATAAAGGAGCCGTTAGCTATCATTTATTGCCCCCCACCCGAGGTAAGGAATAAGTGAAGCAAAACGCTTAACCTTTATTAACATATATTTGGTCCTTCGAGCCGGATGAAGAGCTCGGCCAAAATTAAAAATCAAAAAGTCCTGTATTTAAAAAACAGGCAACATACAAAAAAGCCCTGTTTAAAATACAGGCAACATAAAAAAATAATTGTTAGACGGGTCTATATTCCCGCATATTAGAACCTTTATTAATATATATTTGGTCCAATCGAGCCTAAAAAAAAAAAAAGAGCTCAGCCAAAATTAAAGAAGCCCTGTTATTAATACAAATACAGGCAAAATTAAATTGTAAGACGGGTGTATATTCCCGCATATTGACAACATAAAAAAATAATTGTTAGACGGGTCTATATTCCCGCATATTGATTAAATAAAAATATATGTAAGACAGGTGTATATTCCCGCATTAAAACCGATCGCATAAGCCGTTTTAGCAGAGACTAAACGCAGTGATTAACTGCTATCCAAGAAATATTCAGCGGCTGTGAGTCGAGGCACAGCAAGGTCAAGTAGGCGACCAAATCAAATACCTCCAACGATTTCTTTGGAGAAAAACAAGCAGTTCATCAATAAATAGGAGAAGTATTGCGAAAAAATTCTTGAAATGGGTATAAACAGAAAAAAAATTCTGGATGTCCAGGCAGATTTAGCTGAAAAAGTGTTGTACACATCCAACACAATTTCAGGAAAGGCATGAAAGAAACAAAAATTGAAGAAAACATTAAAATTCTTGAAAAGTACCAGAATTCGATACCAACCACGAAAAGCTAATGGCAGATGGCATAGGAGAAGAAGGTTACTTCAAGAAGAATACATTCAATATCACTATGATTAAAATCGAAAAGACCAATCCACAAATTATGTCCACTTATAAAACAAGCAGACAATAATGAAGAAAGGAATGACGTAAGAACTTCTGCAATCACAACCATACCTATGAAGAAGCAACCTATAAGTATGTTCGCGCTCTTGATCTTAGCGTTCCTTTACATGGCAACAAGTACTTTTGATATGAACATACACATTCCTCAAGAAAGAAGTGCAACAGTGAGCAAACTTCCTGAAAATACTACAATTTACCTGGACTCACTAAGAAAAATGGATGTAATTACATCTACCTGGGATTTGCTTATATATTATGATCTTAATGCATATTTCGAACAGTATAATATGTTGCCAAATTGCATTCAAAGAATAAAAAATCATTGCCAGCTATTATCCCAGTTTGAAGAGGCATGTAATTATTATTATCACTAGGCAAACGTTACGAAGATTTAAGTCACAATCATAATTTGATTGTATACAATAAAAGGCAAAAAAGAGCTCCATTAGAATTGGTCGGTTCAATTTACAACATGCCGTTTGGGTTAATGGATACAAATGATCAAGAAGTAATAGAAAGTAATTTTAAAACGTTACTTTCTAATCAACATCAGATCAAGAACAGACTAAAATCTCAAATATCTTTAATAAACTCGATAGCCAACATTATAAATAAAAATTTGAATGAAGTCAATTCGCAGTTCTTTAAAATCCAAACACAAATAAACAAATATCAATCCGAAATTATAAAGGACATAAATCGTGATAAAATGGCGATTCAATTTCAAATGTTAGTTACTCAAATTACCATATTATTGGTGAATGTGAAAAATACAAAATGCAGAAATAGAATTGCTGATAGATTTAAACCAAGGAAGAATAAATCCAACACTTTTGACTCCAACACAATTAAAAACAGAACTGATGTTAATAAAGGACAAACTGCCAGCAAAGTTGTTAATACCTGGACAACAAACTAACACACAACTAAGAGATGTATACAATTTGATGAAAACACGAGGATTAATTGTAGACGATAAATTAGTCATAAAGGCAGAACTACTTTTAATTCAAAGTGAATCATCGGAAATATACAAACTAATAGTAATTCCACATGAATATAATGGAAGACTATTAAAAGCAAAACTAAGAAACGAATTTTTAGTTTACAACTTTGGACTGAACTCCTATTTTTGATGTCACAAGCAGACTTAAATAAATGTACAAAAAGCCTCAATCAATCATTTAATATGAAAAGGAAAATCTCCATGGCAACCTGCTTTAGATCAAACATGCGAACTTTCAGCGTTGTTAAAAAGCGGACACACCAACTGTAAATATGAGGAAGTGACTAAATCAATATTTTGGTCAGAACTCTTTGAAGAAAATACTTGGATCTTTAAAGTGTTCAAAAATTCTACGATCCCTCTAGACTGTCAAAAGGGCAAAACGCAGATATTGGATATTCCGGCACAAGGAATTCTTTCAATCAAAGCTGGCTGTACTGCAAGATATGAAAGTATCACCTTAATCGGCATGCAAATATTTAAAATGCAGAGCGACATCAAACCGACGTTGGACCCGATCGTGACAACTATGAAGGAAATAGCGGAGGACCATTTAACTACTCTTCAAAAAAGTAGAATAGACGACAACGAACAGCAAAGAAAGCTAGGAGAAGGCATTGACAAGATCTGCAACAACGAATTAAAATTAAGTGAGTTAAATTTAAGAAACCATAGCGGACATGTATCTTTAGTGTTAGTAGTAATTGTAATATTATGCCTTTTAATACTATATTTCCGTTATAATTGTAAAGCGAATCATGCTGATAGGATCATTGTCAATATTCCCAACCGATAGAATATTAATAACATAAAAAATACAGTCCACTAATTTTCAATAATCATTTCTTTCCCTCGGCAATATGTTCAAATATCATTGAACATGCATACTTACCAGCAAAGCCGAAATTCTACTGAATACAAATATTAATAAACATATATATGTACATAGGGACACATGTCATAAATTTAGAGAAGAGATAAGATTATCATACACACACATAGGTATCAAAACATCCCCATGTCAAGCAGCAATAAACAATATGCTGCAATACATATAATATACACACATACGCATATATTTAGATAGATAAGATAGTTTTACAAATTGTATATAAGCAAGAAAAATACGAAATAAAGATCAGATTTGAAAGAAAATCTCAATCGAAAACATTCCTTTTATTTACAAATTTTACTTCCCCCACCAGTGGTAAGGGTAAAAGAAGAATTAAAAAGAAATATTTCAAATAAAGGAGCCGTTAGCTATCATTTATTGCCCCCCACCCGAGGTAAGGAATAAGTGAAGCAAAAACGCTTAACCTTTATCATATATTATTATTGTAATATCAAAACGTTCGGTATTTATATCTCGAAGAGTAGCGTGTAAGCTCAGTTTCATTTAATGTTAAATTACCGTGAAGTCTTTATAACTAAATCAATGAGCCAATATTCGTTTTTTGTAGCATTTCTCACTTCAATACCTTCATTAAAGGGGTATTCTCATGTAATCACTTCGAAAAATCGATTTTTTTTATATTTTGACAGTAAAACCTATTGAAAAAATTCAAACCGAAATTCATAGTATTTGATAAACAAGATTTTCGTGACTTTTTATTGAAGTTCGTCATTTTTTTATGAAATTGATTATATTTGGAAGAGGCGATAGCTGCAGAACTACTGAATAATAATGGATTCGATTTTTTTATTTCAGACAACATGAACAGCCGCTATCACCATGACCAGTGACCTACTTTTTTTGTTGGGAACTACTTTGATTTAAAAAAAAAAATATAAAAATGTAAAAAACGAAAAAAAAAATATTTTTTTGTACATTTCAAAATACAAATAAAAATATATTAAAAAATTAAAATGATTGAATTTTGTTGTCGCATAAAAAAAAATTCATAAAAAGTGGTCAAATGTATGCGTTCACATGAGAGTACCCCCTTAAACTATTTATAGGCCTTTTGTTAATATCTTTTGCTTATGTATACATATATGTATGTATATCGTCAACTAAAATGCAAAATAACGTAACGTCACTTATCATAAGCTTATAGGCGAAGAAAAAACGTTATAACAGCAACCACTCAAAGGAAACAAAATTTGAGTTTTGGTTATAAAGTGGTTAAAAAATGGTTATACAATGGTTATATATTGGTTATATCTGCGAGCGGCAGCTGAAAATTTTATGTTACATATAAGTAATATGATTTAGTGAATGATAAGCAATACAAAACTTGATTTCGATGTTTTTGATATACGTTGTTTTGTATTTAAGGTCATGATATTTATTCTCAATATGTGTATTCACACAAGCTTACTCATAACCCCAAAATTTTATATTCATTAATTAATTTTTAGTCTGACATCTTTAAACAGCAATTTCTACGTATTACAAATAACCTCATTAGCAGTTAATTTGTAAAATCAGTGATACATACGCAACAACAACAACTAAGAACACACATACATATTTGAACAGAGAGCTGGGTGTCTGTGACAGCCGTAAAACTTTTCAATTAAATTAAATCGTTACACATGCAAACACATAATGAAAGACATGTAAACAACAGACGCACAAACACACACATACATGCTTCATATTTGCTTGTAAGGGCAACATTTAATCCTCATACTGAGCTGTTTATTGTTACATGTGCAACAACAACTTTTCAGCGAACTACAATAGGAGTGGATTTCATAGATTTCATAGCATCTAGATACGTAAACAATACTTGAAATGGAAACAGAGCGTCTGTAGGAAAAATAAGCAAATGTATTGAAAAATTATAATTTCGGAAAAATTGAAAAAATTAATTGATTCTCGTATGTCGGCGAGTATGGAATAATAAAGTATTCTACCAGTAAAGCAGTGAGTATGTAGTTTTGCAATTTGATGAAAACGTTATAATGCCACGCCCAAAAAATTGCGTTAATCCTAAAAAAATGCATTGCTTTTAAAGCACAAAATCAAATGAATATTTTTAAAAAGACTCATAGCTCATGTATGGTCGAAAACAAATTTAGAAAAGTAGGCGTGGCCTGCCCTGTAGAAGATTTTAAGCTATATCACACAAACCAGCAAGGCAATTTAAGCTATGCTTGCTAGCAACATTTCTCTGCACTTCACCACACGCCGTAAAAATGACTGAAATCGGTTGGGAACTATGTCCACTAGAGGTACATATAAAGGCGATGTTCATAACTACTAAAAGTGGCATAATCATCTAAATCAAAATAAACACAAGCTTTGCAGTCAACCGTGAGAAAAATATTTTTCATAGAAATCGGTAAAGGTTAAATTCATAAAAGTTGAAAAATTTGCATAAAATTTAATAAAAAAAAGTCTTGCGGTATTTTTGCTAGTTGGCGCTGAAAGCGCGTAGTTCTAGTTTTATTCGTTGCATCGGGTCATGCTATACCTTTTTGGAAAGCTTATTTCATGCGCTAACACGTGTTTGATTGATTGTCGTTTTTTTTAAGTTGTTCGTGAGTTATAGCGTCGCAAACATACTACTACGATAAAGGCAAAAATGCATTTCAAGCCGCCAATAAAAATTGTGCAGTTTATGGACCCGATACAGTTTCCATTTCCACCGCACAACGATGGTTTCAACGTTTTTCAAAGTACCGGGAAATTGTATATTAAATTCCACGGGTAAGTGATATTTCCAAAAATGTATTTTGCTAAGTTGGAAGGACTATCCTTATTTATTTTGTATTTCTAACCAGATATCGTGTGAGTGGTACAAAGCCTTCAAAGACGGCTGAGAGATCGTTGAAGACACGCCTCGTCTTGAACAACCTCCGACCTCTTCAACTGATGAAAATGTTAAAAAAGCTAAAGATATGGTGCTTGAAAATCACCAGACAAGCGTTGAAGAGATGGAAAGAGAGGTTTGAATGGCTTTGGTGTATATTTTGGGAATGAAAAGCGTTTTTGCTCGACGCGTTCTGATAAATCTGAATTTTTTTCAAAAAGCGTACCGTAAACAGGTCTCTTTGTACGTGTTTGATCGTGCGGATGTCGGTCACACATTCCTAGTGAGCATTATAAGTGCCGATAAGGTAAGGGTTTATGAGTTTGACACGCAAACAAGTCAATAATCATCGGAATGGAGGAAAAAGCGAGCAGAAACAAAAAAAACTACACCAGAACCGTTCAAAAATCAAAGAGATGCTCATTGGCTTTTCGATATTTGTGGTTTGGTGCGCCATGAATTTGTTCCACAGAGACAGACGGTCAAAAAGTTTTTCTATTTGGCTGCATTCAGCTGTTTGCGTAAGAACATCCGTCAAAAATGGGCGGAATTGTGGAAGAAAATATAAAAAATTATGCACGCTGATAATGCATGGTCGCATTGAGCTACGTTTGCGAGCGAATTTAAAGCCAAAATCGTAATGAATACCACCGATCAACCAACGTATGCACCAGATTTGGCTACGTGTGACTTTTTTTGTGCCTCAAACTGAAATTGCCACTACGTGGAAGCCGTTTTCAGACGATCGAGGAGATAAAACCAAATGCGCTGAAGGAGCTGAAGGACATCCCCAAAAATTGCTTATGAAAAGTGTTTCGAGGACTGGACAAATCGTTGCCATAAATGTATTATGTCAAGAATCGATTCTTAATCGACTTCGACTACTGAAGATCGATTCCGAAAAATCAATTATTTTACGAGAAAAATCGATTTTCGAGTAGAATCGGAATCGGAATTACACATATAATAACTTCCGCACAATAACCACCACAAAAAAAATGAATTTTTTTCCATGTAATTTATATGGAAAACAGAAAATTTGAAATAGGCACCTCTTAATACTAATATTAAGAGCTCATCTTTTGAGTGACTTTCTTTTTCACATTTTCGAAAGTTTTTAGCATGTTTTTCAGTTGAAAAAAAAGGTTGCCTCAGAATGTCACACCCTAATCTGGCGAGGATTACTTTGAAGGCGGCAAAATAAATATTGATGAATACCTCAATATTTTTCGCTTTATTTACAATTTCCGGGTATTTTTTGTCACAATATATACATATATCGGTGAGAACTTAATTGCTTAAATGGTTTACAAATATTTAATATTTAATTTTTTTTAATAAAAAGCAGGATGAAATCGGATCAGGTTCTTAATTAGAGCTACATATTCAATGTATTTGCTTTCAAAAATGCAATAGACTAGGTGAAATATATCGATAAATTTCTAACATATCGTAATGCACTTCATTTAGCATATTTTTCTGACAATAATATGTCCTGGCATTGAAAATGAATAAAATTGATTCTTTAACTTTGCTTAGCTACAATAAACATAAAACAATAATTTTAGAGCATCCAGTTGACTAGCCACATATAACGGTTAATTTGCGACGAATATTAATAAAATTAAGTGAGCATACAAATATTTTCCTGATAATTATATAACTTGGTACTAAATATTTACAAAATCGCCACAGTATTGCTCCTAGCAACCATATCTTCCATATAGTGATTATTGAACTTGCGGTTAACTTAATGTTGCAAAAATCTGTCAATTTGCGTTGTATCTTATTGCACTCAAGCAAGCATATTTCTTCAAACAAGTACATAATATTCTGCAAAAACAAAGCCTATCAGTTCAGTGCTCCTCCCAGCCATCATATGGGATATAGTGCTTATTGAACATACGGTTGACTTTACTCCGCAAATATGGGTTAATTTTCTTTTTATCTTAATAAAATTACATGCACATATTTCTCTGAGAACTATGTAATCTGTCGCTGAAAATCAAACAAATCGGTTTACTATTTCCCCAAGCCGCCATATACCCATTATATTGATTATTGCACTTTCGCTTAACTTTATAGTTTATACTCGTATGTCAGTGTGTGTGCAATATAATTAAATTGTTTCAAAGTCATAATTTTATTTAAATAGCAAATTTCCAGTATTTTAAATTTTAAAAATTTTATTGCAGCGTTAAGAGCCCTCCTGAGACTGCACGCTTAATCTTGCCTATGCGTCAGCAAGCGGCACACTTGACTGCGCCAACATGCGGCATACTATCAGCTCGGCGAAAAGCGCGCATGCTTTTCAATTACAGCGGCATGACAGCACACAAACGCACAGATTTATGCACATATCTTGCATATACATAGCGGCAAAGCCGTGTTGCAAACACTTGTGTATGTGGCTACAGCTTCACATGCGCCTGAATTTCCACTTCAATTGTTCACTTCAAAGGATAATTGAAATTAATTCGCGTGGTTTTGATTGCATTACAATTGAAAGGCATTGTTAATAGCGCCAATATACATACATATGTATGTGTGATTTATATGCATGCATGTGTGTGTTAATAAGCGTACGCACACACATGCACACGTCAATCGCTGTCAATTATGTGTGAGCGTTGTTTTTGTGCTTGTTATTAACATGTATGCTTTTGTGGCATGCAGCCGCATACCTATATACACGCAGCAACATATTTGCTACAATATAAATGTATTCTCAATGGATTTGGTTGCAACGCCTGCGTTGGCGAGATAAAATACCAGCAAGACAAGTGGGCTTATTCACTCATTTATTCACTTATTTAACAATGCAACGCACATTGCCACATACATACACAGCCAAACAAACATAAACATATTACGCATGCATGTGTAGGTGTGTGTGTGCGTTTTGTTTGCATTTCGACTTTGTAAATATTTATTTAAATGCGCTCTCGCTTTGTGCTCTCAGTTGTTGTGAACAGCAATGTGAAAGTGTGTATGTGTTGTTTTTATATTTGCATAAATATTTATTTTAACTGCAACGTTTTAACGGATTTTTGTTGCACAAGCACGTCTATTTGTGTCTGTGTAAATAAGTCTGCTCAAAAAATTGCAACTATTTGCATGTGTTTGTTGTTGTTTTGCTCGTTTTTGCAGGCCTCTGGAAGTTAGTTTGCACTAGAGGGCGTCCCTGTGATGCCCACAAATATATTGCAGTAAATTAAGAGGAGGAATTTGGTTAAAAAACACATCATTTTGAATTTAATCGCTTCATTTGCAATATTTTAAGGTCAAAGGAAGTCGAGTTAGGCTTTCGATATTGCTTGGAACTTAGACTGGAAAACAAAATTAATTGAAAAACTTATTAATTTTAAGATATGCTGTATTATCTCACATGATACTCGAATTCTTTTAATAAGTAAATAAGTACACTTCTTACTACCGAGGCTATAACTGGCGGATAGCGGACGGCCTATGCCAAGTAGGTTGGCTGCGAATAGTAATACACACCGCCCGACTAAGAGCTACATGAGAGCAGGGCATGGCTACAAACGCCTCATGCGCCCAATGAATCTGTGGCGAAGAGCCGAAAAGATGCTACCTTTAAATAAACGTCCACAACCTCCACAGGGGCTACACCGAGATAGAACCTACCCACGAGAGCGAGGCCACAAAGCGAAGAAGGCATAACACATCGGTCAGCGTCAAAGCAGCACAAGCACGCCAACAAAAGAATCGAGATCGGAAGATTCTGATTATGGTGTACTGGAAACCCGGAGCGGATTAGTTTGGCAAAACGCTGGCGAGGGCAGTATTCCATCTCATCAGTAGGTAAGAATGACATCTTACCGAAACGTAATAATAATAGATAATCACGGGGTTCATAAAGGGCAACTGTTATAACGTGTAAAAAAGCATTAGAATAAAATTAATACACCGCAACAACAATAAAAACCCCAACTGAAAGAACAACAAAATAACGATGGGCAAGACGAGGATCGTCTTCCATAGCAGTATTAGGAAACTCATATACCTTGCGCTCACCTTCACTCCGACACAACTGGACCAAACTGATGAAGAGACAGCCTCAAGGAAAACTCCGGACACACAAGCACTAGCAGCAAAACAAGGAGATAGGAGTAGCACCCCATCGTTGGCATAGTACTTTATCCCGGCCTTTAGCAGCGTAAACATCGCTTTCCCTCGAAAACATGTCAAGTCGACTCAACAGACTTGTAGAATTTGGTCTTTGTTCATCGGGAAAGGACTTAACTTCTCAATATGGGAGCCAAGTCGCAAGGGCGACGACTGTTTGTTTGATGATAGGAGATATTTCATCTTGCCCTCGTTCACTAGACCCATTTGCTTCGCTTCTTTGTCAAACCTGGATAAAGAAGAACTAACCGCGCGATGGTTATAACCAATGATATCGATATCTTTGGCATACGCCAGCAGTTGTGAGAGAATGGATGACGATTACTGTAAAAACTGAGAGACAAGTACGCTATATACCGACGGACACACAGAAGGGCATGGCTAATTCACCCCGCTACCCGGGTCTTCCGATTTTCCAATTAAGTAAGGTTTACGCTCTGCGATTTTTTTTAGCTGTAATTCTATTGATAAATAACTTGTACAGAAATCTTCTAAAATCCACTTCATACAATTGGGAAATTGTTTAAATTGACTTGTGATATAATGAATGGATCGATTGAAAGCTCGTGCAGCATTAACTTTTCACAGAGCTTTCACATTGCATGTAAATTTGACACTCCAAAAAGCTTCCATATGATATAGAGCTTTCACATTGCACGGAGCTTTCGCACTTTATAAAGCTTTCGCACTTTACAGGCATAAAGCTTTTGTAAACCAAAAGTTTTAGTGCACAATATTCCCCGATAACTCGATTAACTGTATTTTATGGTCATTCGAAGTGATTTTGTGAATTTTCTCGATATTGTAGAGCGTAATTACCTCATTCATCTTACTCGCTGCTCATGTCATGGGGAGGGTATTTAGCAAACCTCTTCCAAATGATTAATTTTTCGCAATTTCTGCCGGTACGAAGCTGGCATGACATTGCTGTTTAATATCGAAAACATTTTCTTAACTGAATATGGTGCTTCATTAACCCACGAAAACAAAACTTTTCATAGCCGTTCTTTACGATACGAAAGCTCACAACGCCTAACTTTCTTTATCGCACGAACCAACGGAATCTTTGGGTCCTTTGGCGGAATCTTTCGGTCCTTTGGCGACTATGTTAACTTTTAAGACATTTGGATTAAATTCTAGTTGCACGCGCTTATTGAAATAGTACGAATTTTTATATTGCATGAAATATCGCATGCGATATTTTAGTTATGAATCACAGCATAATTCAATAACGATACTATGAAGGGCGGAAAGGGAGAAAATTATTATTTGATAACATTTTATATTTGCTTTTGGTATAATAGTGCAAATCGCGAGCTGATTACGGTTATTAGTATAGAAATTTAAAATAATGGTGTCGATATATTGTAAAGACATTTGTAAATTCAGTTTTTGCTATGTAAGCAGAGACAAAAGAGGGAAAAAATAGATAATAAAGAAAGAAAAAAGTAGATAAAAACTTAGACAATAGCCGCAATGATGCCAAAGCAGTGCTCGAAATCAATACATACACATAAACACTTGCGAGTCTGCCGTTACATAACAGCTTATTGACACAACTCATAAAAAAAAATTGCTTATGTATAAGTGTGCATTGTCTCTGTTTGCCAGCTATCGTGGTGTATGCGCTGAAAACAAAATCATAAATAATCATTTGCCAACAACTATTGTACATTAATAGATATTTATAGTTATATGTATAAGCAGCGTTATTAGTAACTGTGTATATGTGTGTGTATGCGTAAAGTGTGCTTGATTTAGCTCATATATGTATATATATACGCTTATACATACAGATAGACATAATATATATATATATGTAAGAATAACAATACCACCACATTTGCCGTTACTGCCTTTGGTCCACTATTTTTTTCTAACTAAGCGCGAGTGCTCGCAAATTATTTCTAGCAGCCACTCTGACAGCAACGATAAGCCGCAGAAGATTAATTGTTTTGCTTGTAGCGCTGTGTTGGCGATCAGCCTTCAACCCTCAGCGCCTAGTAAAGTAATTTCAAAGTATTGCAATAAAAAACTAATAAATATAGATGGTTGTGGGTTTAATGTGGATGCAGTTGTGGGTAGAAGCTGGAGCGCTCAATGTGGACTGATAAAAAATTTCAAAAAATTTTGTTGGAATTTGTAGAAAAAATTACAAAAAAGAAAATATTTCAAGTATAACCACATTAATTGAAATGGAACAAATGCAACGAAATTGTGTAGCGTAACGAAAATGCGTCACATTAACAATACGAATATACACTTGAATTATAATTTCTTAAATGTATTTTATTGTGCCGTTAGTGTGAAAAAAAGTAGTAACTAGAAGGTTGCCACCTGTACGAAAACTTTTAAGTTTTAAAATTCAAATACAAAAGTCTGCAATTCAAGAAAGATTTGTTTTTTAATACTTATGGTGAAAGAATTTAGCAGAGTTGCCACCTATTTCAAAATTTTAAACTAGAGCATACACTTTAATTATAACGTCTGAAATGTTTTTTATTGTGCCATAGTTATTGTGCCATAGAAGGAAGTTCGTAGGTTGCCACCTGCTCGAAACCTTTTAAGTCAAAAAATTCTAATACAAAATTCTGAAAATTCAAGAAAGATAATTTTTTACTACCTATGTATGCTGAAAAAATTTGGAAGAGTTGTCACCTATTTCAAAGTTTTAAGCCAAACGCACTTAACACTAAATTGCACTTAAACAACATAAAATAACTTTTCACAAAAACTGGTGAAGAAAAAAATTTAAAAAGGGTTGCAACTTTAGATTGGAGGCACGTATTTATGTACATATAAACTATAAAAATTCAAAGTTGCAGTCTATGTTTTTAAAAGCGTTGCCACATGTGTAGAAATTGAGAATTAATAAGTGCGATACGCTAACTAATTATAAAAATATGGCAATATAACTAAAAGCGCTCTAAAAATTTTACAACTAAAGTTATTTTCTGATTTTTTTTCTGAGTGATTGCCACCTTTTTGAAATTTTGAAGTTAACAAAGTTGTTATAAGACAAGCAGGTTATGCTACCTACAAACATACATACATATATTTATTTAGCAAATTGGATAAGTTTTCAAGTGTTTTTGGCTGAAGGTCCTTTTGAACGGGTTTGCAACCTGTTTAAAAACGCTAAGTTAATAAATTTGTTGAGATAGAGAATTTACAATATTAGTACGGCAAGGCTTTATGGAAGATTTTAACTGAAATTATTGAAAAGTGTTGCCATATAAAAAAATTAATTAATTTTTTAAATTATTAAAATTAAAATTTTCTGATTTTTTATTTAAAAAAATAATTAATACAATTTTTCTTAAAAAAGTTCAGACTGAACCAAAAATTATTAAATTTAAAAAAAAAAATTATTAATAACATTTCTTTTAATAAAAAATATAAAAAAAATTAAATTAATTTTATAAGTTTTTTTAATAAAAGATCAGAAAAAATTTATTTCAATAATTAAAATATAATTAATGAAATTTTTTTTTTTTTTGATTAAATATTAAATTTTTTTAATAAAAAAAAATAATAAGAAATATATTAATTATTACAATTAAAAATTATTAAATAGAAAAATAAAAACATTTAATTTTTGTGCTAATTAATTGACCCAATGATTTACTTTTATACAGATAAAAGTCTACACCTTACATATAACAGCATGCCAATTTCAAAATACATACATATGTGCCTAAATTACAACACCTCATTATTGCTTGGTTACGTATACGTCTCGTACACCACGAAAATATGCCATAAAAACACCAAGTACCTCTCTAGTGTGAATAACATTTAAAACGTGCGAAATATATATAATTATAGCAATATTTAAAGCGTTAAAATCATTTTATAGTATATTTTTTAACATTTAATAAAACAGCAAATTTACGTGGTAATCACATGAAATGATGCTTAAGTGACAATGCTTAGGACATTATTTCACTGATTTGCTGTTGAAAAACAAAACATATTTTGATGACACGAAGAGCAGCTGTTACGCTGTCTTTATTTCTTTTCTTTTACTTGCAGATAACTCAGAATTTATACGAGCAGCCCACTCGTGTGCAGAACAGCATTAGGCACTTAATACACGCTTGCGCACATAAATGTCATTTTTAATGAGCGCGTAAAGTGTGCGAAGTTTATGCATCGACAGGTGTTGCTACTTCACTTGTCTGGCTGTAAATATAGATATATATATGGATGAGTTTGTAGGTAAAGTCATAGGTATGTAGGTAGCCATATGACTGCCTTAAGTATCACCTGCTTGGTGACAGCATAATTTTAAGTGCTCATTTCTTGCATAAGTCGCTCTTAATCATTTGAAATTCTTAAATTTAAAAATATATATTTATATATATTTATTATGGGCACTTCAGCGCTTGTCTTATAAAACGTTAAGTGCAATAAGGTGAATACACCATAAAGTTGGCACGTCTTTTGGTTGTTGGTAATTGAGTTATGAAGCGTTACGTAAAAAATGTGATGGCTTCTTAAGTTTTTAAGCGATAACACTGGTTTACAGTCATTTTGCGACTGCGATTTAGAGGCTTTAAAAATAAGAAGTAGATCCAACAAATAAAGAAATATTAGAAATTGAAGAAAACGAGACTGTTTTTTGCCAATTTTGAGTTGCTTGAACCGAAAATGATAGTCAAAATTTTCTAATCCGTAGTATTTTTTTGTGTTGTGTTAAAGAGGTGTAAGGGTAAAGTCACTACCATTTATAAAAAAGTCGAAAACAGCTATATGTGATAGAAAATCTTTGAACTCAAATTCGTAAACAGAATTCTTGGCACATCAGTTGCAAATTTTTCCTACAGTTTTTTTGAGTAGTGTAATTTTCTATGAGAGGCGATAATTTATGAAATTTGAAGAAATATTTTTGGTTTAAAGCTCTGCCTCAGAAGACATTTGAATTTACTGCTTATTTTCAATAAATTTTTAGAAACCTAAATTAGTCAAAACGAAAGTTTTACTTTATATTCTCTTGAAAATAATAACGAAATTCATAAATCTCTACTAATTTGTCTTTCGAACACAAAAAAAAACTTTAAAGTGCTGTAAGCGAAACGAGAAAATTAAACAGGACTCTTCCAGTGCTGTGGCGTTTGTAACCTTCATCAAAGCTATGCAAACAAAATAATAAATAAAAATTTGAAAAAAGTAGTACTCATTAACTAAAAATCTGCTTGTAACCCATTTGACATTGCAGACAGTTTGTTAGATCAACATAACGTATGAGTAACATTCCATCAAATTTTTGATCTGAGTGATCGTTCGAAATTTTAGAATATTTGGTTTAAAGCTCTCCAGACAAAGGCGTGTGCTGAATATTTCGGAGAATAGTCAAGTTTTATGTTTTTAAATGCATTACAAGTCTACTCAGAGCACAAAATAATAGTTAATTTAAAGTTACTCATACGCCATGTTGATCCAACAAACAGTCTGCCGTATCAAATGGGTGCCAGAGCAGTTTTTTAGTTAATGAGTACTACTTATTTCACATTCTTATTTCTTTTTTTTCTGCTACAAGAAAGCCACTTGTCATAGTTTTTGTGCTTTGATAGTAGAATTTTCCAGCAGAACAATTTTATAATATAATAAGCGCACCCAAGTAATGCCGCTAAACTCAAGCTAGGCAACTGCATACTTTAATAAAAGCAAGTGAATACTTTAATAAAACTGCAGTGCTTAGAAAAGCATGAGAAAAGTTTCCGAAAGCAGCACAAATTAAAGCAAGCTTGCAGCACAGCTTACGCACAGCAAGGTAAAGTACCGTAAATTTTAATGCGTTGACTAGTTTGAGTGGCAGCGAGCTTGCAAAGCAAGGGCCAGCGCTATTAAAGTGTGGTTACATCATATATACACATAAAAATATAATTTAATGCATTTGCGCTACAACAACAGCTGCCACATGTATCGCTATGATTTAGATTTTTGGATTTTTGCGGCAGAGCTTGTAATTAAGCGAGCATAAAGTCAACAAGAATATGTGCAAGTTAATTAAATTCCGGCAGTGTGTTTGATTACCCTAGAGCATGTAGCCGCCGCACACACACAAGCACATATAAACTTTTATTGAGCCATGCGCACGGCTCTGGGCAAGTAAATGAATTGAACGCGCAGATAGCGCTGTGTGTATGTGTGTGGGTGTGGTAATGAATGGCTGCAAGTAAATCAGGTAGCAGTAAACTGAGCCAGTCTTGCTTAAGTGTGTTTGTGTGCGGGCAAAAAATTGCACGCAAAATGAAAGTGAAAAAATTTTACGGTGTATTAAGGCAATGTGCAAGGTTTGAGGTTGCAACTAAATATAAATTAGTCGGAAAATTAAGTGTAATGAAGTGCTGTGCGGCAAATGAGTACAAAGTAATGGCCAAGTTGAAGTAAAAAGTTAATGGAACAGCTAGTGGCTGGCTGAGATTAAGAGGAGCTGGGATACGAAGGCTGGAAGCATTAAATTTATAACTTTTCGGGGAAATTTCGAGGAGATGCTTGGAAAATTACGTTATAAAGGTGATTGAAAAATGAAATATATGTATTGTATTACTAAAAGCACATAAAAATTAAGAATTAAAAAAAAAAAATTGGCGTTCCTATATACAATTTTTTAACAAATGCAAAAAATTAGTTTTGGATTGGTAACGAAATTGGCAAACAAAAAAAAATTTAAAAGAAAAAAATTAGCAAAAAATTACAATAAATATTTTATAAAAAAAAAAATTATGAAAAAATTCAGAAAAATTAAAAACCAAAAAGAAAAAATTAGCAAAAAATTAAAAAAAATCAGGAAAAATAAAACACAGGAAAAAACGTTAACTGCAATTGCACCGAAGCTATAATAGCCCATTTGACAGCTACAAAAGATTCCATACAAGAATTTCAATTTGATCATTCAGTTTATATGGCAGCTATATGCTATAGTGTTCAAATCTGAACAATTTCTTCAGATATCATACGGCTGCCATAAATAACAGCCCATGCAAAAGTTGGTAAATATATTCCAAGAAACAAAAAAATTTTCCACACACGGACATAATTTTTTGTATTTTGTTTGTATGGTAGCGCTATGTTTTAGTGGTCCGATCTAAACGATTTGTTCGGCGATTATAGCGTCGTCTTTGGTAATAATACATGCCAAATTTTGTGAAGATACATTATCAAATGAAAAAGTTTTCCATGCAAGCACTTGATTTTGACCGATCAGTTTGTATGACAGCTATATGCTACAGTAGTCCGATCTGAACAATTTCTTCGCATATTATAACTCTACTTGGAGCAATTATTCGAGCCGAATTTCGTGAATATGCTTTGTCAAATAAAAAAGTTTTCCTTACAAGAACATGATTTTGACCGTTTAGTTTAAATGGCAGCTATATGCTAGAGTGGTCCGATATCAGCGCTTTCAACAAATTAGTAGTTTTATGCATATGAAATGACTTGTGCAATGTTTCAGCACCATATTTCAAAAACTGAGGGATAAATCGCTTATATGCAGACGATAAATGGAAAACAATTTAACATTTCTTTCGTCAAAAAAAAAATGTATACCAAAACGCTCACCTAATAATTTTCTGAACATTAAACATTCTTTTTCTGTTATTTTCTTAATATGTCTTTTATTTAATTTTATTATAATATTTTTTTAAGTTTATGAAATTCTACATATAATAAATATATCGTACTTGAGTCAATTGCAACACTGCTTCAGGTTTTTTAACCAACAAGAAACTGCTCAAACTCTTAACTGTAATTTCAACATGACATACAACAGCAATCGCCACGACATTTAATCCATCGATAATAAATTGAAATGCAAACACTTGTTAATTAAGCGTCGATTTGATGTTTTGACAAGCGGATTATTGCGTACAGCGCCTTACAACGCCACAGCAACAACAATTAATACAACAGTAACATAATTAAAATTTAATTGTCAATCATTTGTAGCGCACATTTCAATGCAATTAGCAGCTGTTGATATTATGAGACACGCATGTGCGTGACACATGGCGTATACGTGACTTTGCATAATTGCCTCTACACATGAGATTGCGTATACGCAGTGGCGAGCTGAAAAGAGTATACATACATGTAGAAATGGCAGTGAAATACAAAAATTGATTTGACGCGTTAGAGAAGCAATGGAATTTTATTTTTAAAGCATTTCAAATAAAAATTTATATTCCATTGAAAAGCGAAATGCAAAGAAGAGAGTGTGCAAAATTATGATCAAGATGATGTCCCATTGAAGACATTTTACATTGATTTTCGCTAATTTTCAATTAGTTTGGCACAATAATATGTTTTAAACTAACAAAAACCAGTTTTATAAGCATTTGTAAACGGGTATCTTGTACTGCGCCCTAAATTTAGAAATAAATAATAAGTTTTTTCGAAGTTTGTGGAAATTAATTTAAAATTTTATAAGCGTGGTAACCCTGGCAAAAAAATAGATTGATGACATTAAGTAATAATTTTTATGAGTCTGGCAACCCTGCTCAAAAATATAAAACAAAATATTTAAACCAACAGTTAGCATTTAAATTTTTCATTCAATTAAATCATAAATGGCATTCATTTAAACTTCATTTGAAGGTGGCAACCCTGGTTCAAAATATAAAAAACAAAAAATAATTAAGTCAACGAGTAGTATTTATACTTTTTTATACCATGAGTAGGTAAAGTTTTAACTAGCTGATATATACATTTATACTAAAGTGGCAACTCCGATTTTTTTTTAATAATTACCTTTTTTAAGATAAACATATTTTAAAGCTAAATAAGGTAAATTTAAATTTTTTTATTTACTGGAATCATTGTTTTTATTTATTTAGAATTTTTATAGGCGTGGCAACTCTGTCATATAAAATTAAAAGCAATATTTGAGCCAACGAGTAGTATTTAAATATTATTTTGTACCATCAGCATGCAAAGTTTTAGCTAATTGGTATTACAGTGTTAAATTTATAGTAAGGTGGCAACTCTGAATTTTTTTATTTTTATAATGTTAGTTTGTACAGCCAAATATTTTCATTATTTTCTTGTTTTAAACTGTTTACCCTGGAAAACATGTGTGTATACTAAGGTACTTAACTTAGGTACTTACATACATATACATATTCTCTAGTTTAAGCTATATTTTATTATACTATGTAGGCCAGCTCTATTTAGCTTCAAGGCGAATAATGTTCATAAAAGGAAAATTCTTTTTATTGACAAATATTGTTGAAAATTTACACTTAGTATATTTTTTGTAAATAAATCTCATATAAGGTGGCAACTTTCGACATTTTAAAATGTCATAGATTTTTAATAGTAAATCATGTTAAGTTTTTTTGACATACATACTTGTATTTTATTGTGAATAACATTCAGTTTTTTTATTTAAAAAATTTTAAAATAAAATAAGGTGGCAAGGTCATACGTTTATTTTTAAGTATAAATGCATTGTGGATTAGGTATAAAAACCATTCCAATTTATTTGAATTTTAAATGAGATCAAATAGAAAATAAAAATTATGAAATGTGGCAACCTTTAAAAAACCAGAAACCAGATTAATGAGATGACATTTTGAGTATAGCTTGCCAATATTTTGTACATCAACAAACTAAGAATTGTTATTATAGTAAGATTACTAATTTAGATAAAATTCATTAATAATTTACATAAGCGTGGCAACTCTCTTTTAATTATGAAATAAAATTATGACTTAAGCGCTAACATTTCTAAATTTTCTAATCATAATCAAACAACTTAAAATGTTTAATATATTATTATTATATTGGTATATGTATGTATATAAAGTCACCTGGGAACTCTATAAACTAAATGAGTAAATTAAGTTCTTGCAGAGAAAATTTTTATTTGACAAGGCATCTTCACAAGATTTTACATGAATTATTATTTAAGGCAACAATTAGATCACCGAATAATTGTTTCCGTTCGGCTCACCACAACATATACATAGTTATGTAGCTGTCATACGAACACGCCGATCAAAAGTTCTTGTAAAAAAACTTGAAACTGTGAAGGGTATTATAGCTTCGGTACAGCCGACGTTAAAGTTTTTTCATTGCGAGTTTGACTTTAGTTTAGGATAATTTCAGTTTTTAAATATAGTAAGGTGGCAACGCCGTAAGAATTCTTTTACTGCGAATTCATTTCTAAATAGGCATAACTTCAAATGGAATTAATTTGAATTTAAAAAACTATCAAATAAAAAATTATTAAAAGTGGCAACCCTACTTCAAATAATGCGAAATATATTTAAGTAAAATTAGCAAATATTTTGTAAAATTTTTAGTGTCAACGAACTACAAATGTATATTATATGTTTATTATTTTAGACAATTTCAATTAAGAATGTAATAAAGTTGGCAACTCTGCTTTAAAAAAATTGTTTCAAGTCTGTAAGTATTCTTAAAATTTTTAACATCAATAAACTTTTAGAATAATTTTATTATATGACTTTATTTGCAATCAGCTGGCAACTCTATAAACTAGGTTCTTGTGAAAAGATATATTTTTTTGGTATATATATAATATACTATATATACCATATATGGTATATATATAATATATAAATTCTCATAATTTTGTACAATTTTTACATTTATAGGCACAATACCAAAGCAAAATTATAGCACTAATAATTTATGCATAAAAAATGTTTACTGTCACCGCCAAAACTATTCTACGCTCATAATCATGTGCCGAATATAAAGAAATAACGGAAAATGCGTTTGCCACGAAAAATATAATGAAAAAATAAATAAATAACACACGCGGAAATTTGTTATGTGTGCGTGTTATACAAATGCTCGAAGCGTTTTGCTAACAAGCTACTAAACAAGCGCCTACACAAACGTGTCTACAGCGCACACACACACATACATGCGTACATAGTGCTGTCTTGTTATAACTACAGCTACTTGCGCAGAATAAGCGAAAGAGGACAACAAGTTTGCCAAAGACACATAACAAGACGCAGCCAAATGTGCATATAAAGCACAAAAGTTGAAAGCCAACGCGCATACACACACACACATACATATATATTATGTATGCGCGTCTAAGCTATCATTTGCAGCGCTGACTGTACACAAAACTGCTTCAGTGCGTAGAAGTGCGTAGTTGCCGTTACGCAACAACTTTTGTGTTCACCTCTGATTGGACTGCAGTAGGCTTGGAGGCACATATGTCATTTGCCATATTACATAAGTACCGTTGGTTTGCGCTGGTCAGCAGCAAATTGTGTCTCAAGTGACACTGGAAATGTTTTTGCATTTATTTAACACGCTGCTAGGCAATAAACTGGTCGGAATGTATTTTTGTGCTGCATACTAAGTAAGCACAGGGTGACTTTTGTTTGGAAGAAAGGGTTGCATGAAGTAAAAATTTAAGATGCGCGTAAGTAAGTTGAAAGAAAAACTTTTCTACTGTTGGATATTTTCTTATAAAAAGATGACATTTGCTGCTTGGTACTTAAACAAATAAGTTTCTTGCGAACCGACATACCTAGCTATATGTATGTATGTATGTGTGGGTCTAATTTTAATTTATCTGACATTTATAAGTTGTGGAAATATGTAATGTTTAATATAATGGCAAACCTCAAAAGTACTAATGTCATATATAACTTGAATATTCAGACTTCTTTCTTAAAGGAAAAATGGTATTGACAGCCCAAAAGTATGCTTTAAAAATTCCATACATATTTCCATAAGCTAGCATACATGCAAAGCCATTATAATCTAAAGGACATGCATGACTTACATTTAAATAATATCCATTAACAATTTACATAAGAGTGGCAACTCTGTTCTAATTGTGAAGAAAACTATGGCTTAAGCTAACAGTTCTAAGTTTTTCAATCATCATCAACCAACTAAAATTTTTTAGTATAAGATTATTATATGACTATATTTGTAATCAGCTGGCAACTCTATAAACTAGTTTTTTTTACGAAACATATTTTTTTGGGATACTATATCAAATATTGATAATTTTGTAAATTTTTTTTTACTTACATATGTACATATATGCACAATCCCAATACGTGATAAGCGAATTTCAATATTCAAAGCATAATTTTAGGCTGAATTTGTATTACGTATACAATTATACTGTTTTTGAAAGCCCTAAAAAATACTAGTATGCCCTCGTAAAAGGTTCAAAAGATACACCAGAATTAAGGAAGTTGAGCATATTGCCACAGCAGGGTTGCCATCTACATATATTTTTGGAATACGATTAAATAAATTTATTAATATTACATAAAAAATAAGGCTTATGAGAAACGCTAAAAAATATTATTATGACTTCGAAAGAGGTTCACGAGATACACCAGAATTGAAAATATAACCACAACAAGGTTGCCACCCTTATTTTTCATATTCGTTTCAATAACTTTGGATCTTTCTATGTTTAAAAAAGTTAAAATTGTGGCCATACAAAGCAGGAGGGAGCTTTGTGAAAAAAATTATAGGGTGGCAACCAATTTGCTTGAGTAATAACTTAACCGTCGCATTCGGTCAAATAGCACAGTGTTAATGAAACAGATTTATATCAAATACCGCTCAAAATGACCAGCTAAAATTTTTAGAAAATATCCGTATAGAAAATGTCCATTATAATAAGTTGGCAACGTCATACATCTTTAAAAAAATAAATAGTGAAATAAATAACTTTTATTTTAAAAGAAATTTAGAAGAAGATTGACTACAGAAATGGTCCTGTGAAGTATAGTAAATAATAGTATAGAAATTTATTTATTTTAATTAAAATGAGATAAAAATTTGTTAAAAATTTGACAAAATTTTAGCAAAAAGTATTTTTTTTTTAAATTTTGTACCAGCAATTTTTAAGATGTTCTTGTATTAGTCTATTCTGGCAACTCTAACAAGAAAATAATTGTTTTTGCTATAATATATTAATTTCTATCACTTCTTGCATGTTTTGCCTTTACATGAGTAATTACAGCGCATTTTTTGACCAACATGAAAAGCAAAGTTGGCAACTCTGCTTCATAATCGAATTTTCAGTTTTGAAATTTTTTAGCATAATTGCACACAAGATTCTAACAAAACATTTTACATGTGCCTTTAAAGGCAGCTGGCAACTCTATAAAATATTCGAAGACAAATTTTTGAGTGATGATTTCTAATAGTTTTGAAATTTGTGAGTATAATTTCACACAAGATTCTAACATAACATTTTAACCTTAACATTTAAATCTTTAAAGTTAGATGGCAACCCTATAACATGTTTTTTAATAAATATATTTTAAGAAAAATTTTTTATTTAATTTTCTTTTTTAATATTTTTTTTGAAGATGGTAACTCTATAATATGTTTTTTTAATAAATGTTTTTTAAGAAAGAATTTTTTTATCAATTTATGAAAAATGATTTTAACATTACCGGAATTATGAAATAAAGTTTTCAGTAAGCGAACATCAGATGACTGCAAATTTTTAACATATCATAGTATTGTATGTTTACATTCAGAGTCAGCTAGGAACTCTAAATATTTTTTATTTTATAAATTTAAAAATTTTATTTATTTATCATAATTAAAAAAGATGAGAATTATTCTAGCGTGAACTTTATACCTATATAAATGTTTTTCTGCATATTTGCTTGCTATCACATAACAGCTTTCATATATTTATGTATGTCTTTAAATATATGTTTTTATATATATGTCAATATATTTGTTTTTGTATATGTAAAATTTCCGTTAATAAATTCCTTTAAAAAATCAAACACTGTCTCTTTTATGTTTCCAGCAAAACCTCACTCCAACATTTGCTTTGTTTTCGCGGCACACCTTGGCGTATACGCAACAATTTGTGCAACCAATATCTGCAGCCACCGCTAGCTGTGTACAGAATGTTGCTTACGACGCAACTTTCCCGAATTAGTTTGCACAAACTTAATTTATGCATAAATGCAGCCAGCAAAGGCTCAGCTGGCGCTTGCTTGAATTAAAGCAAACGAAAGACAAAAACAAAAAATTATATGAAGTACAGCAAAGAAGGATAACTGACTAACTAAGGCGCAAGTATGTTTACTTAGCTGTTCAGCCGTTAGCTTGTTTGGCCAATGTAGGCATTATTTGCTTATAATTTATGTGCAACACGCGTGCGAGTTAAAGCAGTAGAGACACAACAACAACAACAGCAAGCAAGAAAAGCAAAAATGACAAAGAGAACAAAAGTGAGTTGTTGCTGTTTGTAGTAGTGTAAGCGTAAAATACGCTTCTTCTTGCGTATATATGTGCATTGCGAAAATTTTCCTCGTAAACTTCCTTAGCGTTTGGCTTTCAAAACTGCTGCAGTCTTTTTGTTGCAAGTAGCGGTATTTTGCGCATACCTTACTACTCGCTGCTGTCTGTGTGTCGGCTTGCAAATTATACATTTCAAATTTCGACTTAATACTCGCCGCTTTCTCCCTGCCCCCTTGCTGTTGCTGCTGCTTCTCTCATTTCTTCTTGTTTCCTCGAAGTTTGTGTGCTTTCGCTTGCCTGGCTTATATAAATCACTCAATTACGACCACAAACTTTTAATCGATTGCTGCGCACATATTTATTTAGCAATTTGTATGCGTTTGTAAATTTTTTTCTTCTCCCTTTTTATGGTCTTATTATGCGCTTTATGTATTTTTGCTTCGCATTCTCTTTAGATTTGCTGATTATGTCATAATTTTTAGCGTCGTAAGTACGTAATTAATTTGCGTAAATAATGCGTGAATTGCGAGTGATAAATTATTTGACTGTTAAGCATATTAATGCTACAACTGTAAGCTTTGTATGAAAAATATCTTCTTCATTGAAAAAATAATACAAAATTAATTTACAAACGAAGAAAAAACGTTAACATCGGGTGCTTAGAAGCTATAATACTCTACACGTATACAAAACATTCCTTAAGGAACTTCATTTTCACCGGGCACTTTGTATGGTAGCTATACGATAAAGTCATAAAATCTGAGCAATTTCTATGAAGAATGTTGCGATGACTAAGACCATTTCTTGAAGATATTTTATCAATTGAAAACAAATGAAATGAAAGCACTTGTTTCCGATCTTTCAGTTTGAATGTCAGCTACATGCTATTTCAAACCGATCTAAAAAATTTCTTCAATGATTTCACCTTATACAATGACCTAAGCTAAATTTCGTAAAGATAACTCGTTAAATGAAAAAGCTTGCCATCCAAGCACTTGATGCTGATCGTTCAGTTTAAATGGCAGCTACATGCGCAATCCGATATCGACGACTCCGATATTTCAGATCGAAATTATAAAAACTGAGCGACTGATGTGCGTATATACAGACAGACGGACATGACTAAACCAACTCAGCTTGTTCTACTGATTATTTATACTATACGTATATTTTATAGAGCCTCCGATATGTCCTGTTTTTGCCAATAATTTCGTGGCACAGTTAATATATCCGGTTCCGGACATACAAATTACAGCGTAAGTGGAACAAAAAAGGGTAAGTTCACAACAAATTTCGTGAGACACATTTTTGTACAAAATCAAAATGAAAACCCCAAAGACGTGGTTATTTTAATTCTTCATATAAATTTTTCGGTCATATGAAAAAAAGTCTTCATACTAAAGTTATAGTTCATTTCTTTAACTACAATATTGCGTATAACTATTTTCTATAGAACTGCCAGCTTTGCCGAAAATTGAGATAAAGCATTCTTAAACCTTAAAATTCCAGCCATGCCGGTCCCTTTCCTTTCTTTGTCCACAGATTGCCATTAAAATATTTCACTTTTAAGGTTTGTTCTTTTATTTTTCCTTTCCGATCCAGTTCAAACTATTAGTATCAATTTATTTCATTTTTATCATTTTCAAAGGCCTCTACAGCAGTCCATATACTGCATTTAAGTGATCGATGATCAGCTTAATCACAGCTAACGTGTCGCTCGAGTCTTTTAAGACGTCAACTCCGAAATTATTAAAATCATAAAATTACTTAAACCAAAAAGTCGCCAGAGCAGCATCGAAAATTCCAACCAAAAATGCAAAATCAGTTACGAAATACTGCTGCAAAGGTGCTCTCTTTGCTGTTCAATATACTTCTTAGTTTCGGATACCAACCAATTTCAGAGAAAAAGTCGCAGATTATCCTGAACTTAGATAAACTACATCTCCATGCAGCTCAAACAGCCTTCTATCTTGCCATTCTAAAATATTTGAAAAAGTGTTGCTAACAAAGATAACTCCTTTCCTCCACGAAAATAATATACATAATACTAACGAACCAATTCGGGTTTCATGAGGAACATAGCACGATAGAGCAATTAAATACAATTAGTAACGAAATAAGAAAAGCATTAGAACACAGAGAGTACTGTTCAGCTATACTTCGAGACGCAGCTCAGGCAGTTGTTCAGGTGTAGCTTGAAGACCTTTTATATAAAATTAAAAACATTCTACCTTTAGAATTGTACTAAACATTTAAAAAAATATACAATTTATGGTTAAAGTGGGAGATTTGTAAGGTCGCTAAGACCAAAAATGTGGCCGGCTATAAAAATTAATCATAATTTAGTACATAACATAATACTTTTCATACCATAAATTAAGACAAAAATAGATATTATTTAACTCTCCAGTAATTGACTGTGAGACATATACAAATACACATGTTTACAGTTGTCTCATTCGTCCTTCAGCAATACTTTGCCGCAAAATTTTCTCTTTACGCATGCCACAGCCCGCGCTTAAAAATATATAACTACACAAGTATATGGACATTCAGTAGCCGCAGCGTTTTACTTTTATTTTAACAATAAATACACAATATTTTCATTTTCAATTTACTCACAGCAGAGCGCAGAATATGCCAGCAGCGTCGCGAAATGCGCTATGCGAAGACAGGAAATCCATATTTAAGTATGTATATATTTATATAAATTTATAAATATACAATATATATAAATAAATGTATAATATACATATGTTATGTATGGTCTTGCTCTGCACTAAAAATATTGCTACGAACTTCAGCTCATATCCACCGTCTGCAAGCACGAAGCTTCAACGCGCAAGCGCTTTCCAATCAATGGATACACTGCGCTAAACCAGCGTATCTATATATACTTGTATATATATAAATATCATACATTGTATATCGTGCATATGTGTACATATGTGTATACATATGTATGCAGCAACTGTCGTCCTCCAAGCGGCAGCGGCGACCTTCCTCCACGCTGCTTGCAAGCTTGACTGCTTGACTGTTTGACTGCCTGCCCGTCATGCCATGTGACTGCGTCCAGCTGATGCTGAGTGCAATATTGCTAGCGCATTGCTTTTTGGCTGCCAATCAAGTTGTCAAACGACGCTTGGTGCCGTTTAAATACATGTCTGTGGAGAAACTACTCTTCTATATACATATATATATATAAACAACTTTTTTTTACATTTTTCTGCCATTTTTCAATTAATTTTGAGCGAGAAATAATTATTGTTCGAAAGATGTTCAACATCCCACCTACAGCTGTTTGCGGCTCTGCGAACATGTGGGGAGGAAAGCGTCACATTAATGTCAAACACATGCTGCTAATCACTTGTCAATGGGCTTAGCGCGCTCAAATGTGTGCTCTCAGTGCTTAGTTAGGTCTAAATTCATTTTTCTGTATGTGTGTTGTTGTATGGTAGACCTGATGCGCTGTCCATCAAAAAGGCGTGTTTAATTAAAATGGCGACAATGACAGCGTATGTGACAGCTAATTGTTTTCAACGGAGCAGACAAATGACTAATTAAATTTATGATGGATATTTTAAAGAGGAGAGCACCAAATCGAGATGAGCAGAGATACAAGGTAAGGTGCATAGAAGAGTAAAAGCAGGTAAAGAGATATACATGATTTTATACCTAATTATTTATATATGTATCTCAGAGTAGCATATAATTTCAGCTTATATTGAGGTAGTTTTTTCGTAAGTTGTTATTGTTATTAGATAATATACTGGAGAAGGTGAAGACTGAGTGACATATATAAAGGATAAGTATAGTTAACCGCTAGCCTTTATTAACAATGTAATATATTTTTTCTTTGCTTGTTATTCTCTTTTTATTTTATTTTTATTTCTTTTTTTTTTTTTGTATTTCGTTCTTCATCTCTTTTCGCTATTTTTTGTTTTTTATTTGAGATAAGTACTCTTTTTTACATTTTCTGCCCAATTTCTCTTCTCTTCTCACTATATGTCCCTCAATGATTTAACGTTATTATAATTTAGAACTATTCTTTTGTGTAATTTTCTTATTTGTTTCAGTGGGTGGTAGATTAGATTAGCTAGATAGACGAGGATTACACGCGTCCTAATGTCTTTTGTGCCAGCTCCTAAAGCGCAAAGACTCACTTAGCCCCAGCTTGTAGATAAAGTCCATTATACTGCTGAGTGCTAGTGATGCGATCTGATCCCTATTTGAAAACATAGATCCAAGGGCCTTTAACCTGCGTCTGCACACTGCTATGCACTCAGTTAGCAGGTATTCTAGATTTTCAGGCACCCTGTCGCAGAACCGGAAATTTAGGCCAGAAACTAGGCCCATGTTATGTAAGTGATTCTTCAGCTTTCAATGGCCAGTGTAGAAAGCCTAAATTTGTCGCTAGGGTGGTAGGTTACATACTTAAACCTGCTGAGGTTATAACCGCCTCTTAGCAACTTGCCATGCCTTCGAGTTGTTGCCAATAACTCACCCTGCCTTCTTCTTCCTTGCGGAGCAGCTACTTTTTGGTAAGAATACCCACCGCGATTAAGGTTAATGAATGTTGCAGAGTGATCGAGCTCATCAGCCAGTTTATTCCCGATTATATCTTTGTAACCGAGCACCCGGATGAGGTGCACTTGGTTAGGTTCCGCTAAGCTATTCAACCGTTTTCTACACTCCTGTCCAAGTATCGATATGATCTCATAGACAGAGATTGCTTTAGGTGCCGCTTGACTATTTCTATGATTACACTTTTGTTGCGATAGTTGCGTTGAAGGTTAATCTCTAAGCAACGACTTTTGGCAAAGACTTCTGCTTGAAAAATGTTCGCAAAACTTCCCCTAGGTATGAAGAGTTTGGTGCGTTGTCCTGTGTCTCCTGCACCTGATTTTACTAACACTCAGTACTAGCTTAAGTTTGGAAAGTTGCTAAGAGTAACCTTAAACGTCTTAGTGAATTTAATCCTTTTGGTAATGCTCTAATGGTAACGCTTTCATCCGCTGGGATGAGATTATCTTAACTCTGTCACACCCTTCTGCTGTCATTTGTAGCATTGTGTGTTTGGCTACTTGACCGATTACTAAGTGAAATGGAGTGAGCTCAAGCATGACTTCAAGTGCAGCCGTCGGACAATTGCTCATTGCATCCATTGCAGATGCATGCAAGTCGTTCCAGCTATGATAGTTGGAACCCTACCGAAATCTGCGAAACTTTTGAGGCCCAAGCAACCGTCATATACGTGATTAACGGTCGCACGATCATGGTATACAACCAACTGACAATCCTTGGCTTGCAGTCCCAAGATTTTTCCGCTAGTCGATTGCACACCATTAGTACTTTAGTCGCTTTGACAATGGTTGGGTCAACATGCTGCTTTCAAGGGATGGTAAGTGTTCAATATTTGAAATTTATGCTTTGTCCCTTTTTATTAAATTTTTTTTCAATTAGTTTTCTGCATCTTTTTGAATTAACTGTTTTTTAATTAAATTTCTTCACTGCCGACAATATGATCTGTCTCTGTTTGATAACTCTCTGTATCTATATATTCTTGTCACTCTCTATACTCTCTTTTTTCAATTTCTGCGCCTTCTCTCTTATCTAACTGTTTCTCTTTAGCACAATTACTCTTTTTTCCCAACCATTTCTCTGAATCTCATTCTTATTTGTCTTTCTATGATCCTACTACTCTGTTTTTGCAATTTCCACGCTCTCTTCTGCAACTGCTGCTTTGCAGCGGCTACTCTCTACTTTTGAAGTCTTCTCGATCGTTTTTATTTTAGCATGAAGCATACATTTGGGCGTCACACAAAATCTCACCAGAATAATTAATGATATTGTCGGAAAAAATATGAAACTGGACTGCACAGATTATAATATTTATTGATCTGCAAATAAATGCTTAATTCAAAGCCTCTCAGAAGGTCGAACACACATGTATGTTGTACATATGTTATGCAAATCAATTTTTATCATTCCATTTTATATTTTTTTTTTTGATATAATACTTTAAAGCAATTTTTATTGCAAATATTGACGCATTGTCGGCACGCAAAACCAATTATTTTCTACAATGTCTATACATACCTCTGAACAGAGAAATCGTATGTATGTATATATGCAAGCATGCCTACAGAGCACAATAGAGCGATTCACAATTACAGTTTCACTGTTTTTATTTCACGTTTTGTATTTGCTTAAGTGAAAAACCCATTTGAAATATGTAAATAAATAAAATATCAAACACATATACATACAAACGACATGTAAACCCATAAATCCATACAAATCTACAAAGACCATCGCTTATAGTGAGAAATAGAGAGTGTGTGTGTAAGGCGGTAGTGAATGGATTTAGATTTTAAGGGGCTATAAGCGGTATATATGCACATATTTTTATATTTTTCAGCTTTTCACATGCACACGCATACAACAGTTACATATGCATATGTGTAACTCATGCATAATAGACATGCCAGTTGTTGAAAAACACTGAAAACGGTGATGACTGCAATCAAAATCGCACACACACGCCTATACATACACATCTACATATATGTATGTAATAAAAATGAATCGCTCACCGTGCAACTCGGTTGTCTGTATGTGTATTTGTGCGCTCACGTACACAGACACATGTCAGTAATGATAGCGTTGACAGGCTGACAAATAGACGGACTAACAAAATGACAACGTAATGCAGCTGAGATTCGAGGGAGCAAAAAATATTGTGGGTGGCATGAAATATTGCGCAATTTAAAATTGAACAGAAATTTATTTTTTTGATGAAATACAGAAGAGAAAGAAAGCAGAGCAAGAATGCTGTAAAGCTGTTGAATCTCATACATGCAGTCAAACACAAGCAAATTGAATGGCGTTTAATGTACATAATACAACTTAATGCAATATTTTATATCGTGCAATATTAAAGTTTCAAAACCACAGGATTTAAGTTAAATATTGAATTTTATTGAGCATCATTAGGTAAGTCTTGAATATGATACATTAAATCTATATCGGTTTGTCAGAAAAACTTCAATATTCGAAAAACATACGACTTCATTGTAAGTCATCAATAATATTGAATGCATTTACCATAAGGTCAGTACTAAATAATATTATTTTCTCTTAATTTTCAGTACACCGTTCAATATTAATGAAATCACATATTGTTCAATATTTTTAAATTCAATATTATTGACTTCAATATTATTGTACTGTGCCATAATATTGAACTTATGATATTGCATTATGCGCCTGACATGATTAAAATAAAATTTCGAAAGACAAAATATCCAAAACATATCAATAATATTGAATTGACATACTGTATCCCAAATGAAACATTTAAGCTGCTGGCACACTAAAATTTGCAAGATCTACAATTTTAAATTAAATGTCGTAAGGAAAAATATGTATATTGTATCAATATATTTGTCAATAATATTGCATATTTATGCAACTTTACAATGAATAATTAATATAAAATTCTAATAAATTTTAAGGTCAAGTCTTTCAAGATTTATCACTTGAAACTCAATCTCTAAATGCAAAACATTTTAGCACAATATCTGATACTCACTTCAATATTATTGGATTGACATATTATAACCGCAATCATTAATTAATGTATGTATATGCTTTGATAATATTTAAGTCAGAACCTTTCAAGATTTAACCTTTAAAATAAAATTTTCGAAGACAAGGGGTTTGTTGTCAAAACACAATATATTGTTCAATTATATTGAATACTTATAATAACTTTAATAATATCTACTCTTTCAAAAATTATCACTTCAATCTCAATCTCTAAAGGCAATATATTTGAGCACAATATCTAATATATGTACCTTCAATATTATTGAACAAATTTATTATGCCTTCAAAAAGTAATTCATAGCTATCAACAGTATTAAACAACATTAGATCACATCACATTTTTTCAAGATTGGCTACTAAATTTAGAAATATAAAATATATTGTTCAGTAATGTCCAAATCAGATCTTAAGACTTCAACTCAGAAATAAAATGTATACATTGTTCAATAACGTTGAATGCTTATTTTCTCAATCAATCAAAATCAATTTTTTCAAGATTTATCAACACAAGGTCAAATTCAAATGCTATTTTTCCATAGCATGTAATGTAAATTCAATATTATTGTGCAATATTTTTTATATTTCATAGTTTAACGGTCAATCCTAATAAAAATCGGTCTTAAATATTGTTAAAAACATAAATCTAACGCAAAAAATATTGCACAATAATATTGAATTTACATATTATGTCTCTAATGAGTAGTTTTGACCAATGAGAACATTTAGGAATAAATTTGTGAAGACTTCACTTTAAAACAAATCAATCTGAAAATGCAATAGATTTTAATACAATAAATAATACACCATCAATATTATTGAACTTACATATTAAGCCCCAATGACTAACTTAGGCTTTCTACAAAAGTTAAAACATATTTTTCATTTAATATGCAAATTTGAAAGCCAAAAAGTTGTTGTTCATAATCCAAAATATTGCGCAATAATATTGTATGCAAATATAATGTCTCCAATACTTAATTTACGCTTCCGTTATCATCTTAACTTCAAACGCAAAGGCAATAGTGTTTATTGAGTCGTTTAAATATGCTTCAATATTATTGACTACTTTAGTACTTTAAAGTAATGCTAATACTAAGATTTAAATATAATTTTTTCTAAATAATTTTTGTAGGATTTCAACAATTTTTTCAAAATTTGCTATTAAAATTCTATATATTTACCATTCAATAGAGAGTTGCGAATAGAACAAGCAACTAGCATATTGAATTAGACTAATACAAACAAAAAGGTGGATTGACAAGGGCTTCAAGCACTTTTAAGGGGTTTCATACACCCTTTTGTTAAAATGAACTGTATAATTTTATTGTTTGCTTCACAAGGGATTTTTTTTTTGATAAGAGAGCGGTACTCAAACAAAATGTTTCAAGTAGCGACGCTTCAAAAACGGCTTATATATTACATAGAGTAAAAATTCACTCCACAATCTAGAAAAATTAATATTCCACATGCAACAGCCATGAAATTGCAAATCCACATCCAATCATTTTATGTAAGCAATCAACTAATAAGCCAACTTTACAACCACAAACATTTTTATGAGCCTTTTTTCGATAGCAAAATGGCCGGTCGGCAAGTGAAAGGGAACTAAGCCACAGAACACGCAAAGCCATAGTTGCAATAAAAATTGCGAAATATAATCTGCAAGCCTTGCACAAACATATACATGTATATACAGTTACAAGTGTAGTGAGCAGGAAGAAATAACAAGCGAATAGGATTAGAGTAAATGCTTGATATATGGCACTGAGTATGTGTGTTTATTGCTGAGTGTTAGCCACATGATTTCGAGCCTTTGCGGGAGTTTGTCTACTTCATGAAACTTGTCGGTGTATATTTTTTATTGCAGAGTAAATATTAAAAGTAAAACTCACCACTAAAAGTGGCTTACTAACTGCTCAATGCGCAAATATGGTTTTCAATTTAATATAATATATTAATGCATTTCCGGTGCAGAAGCCGACAAAAATGCATGCGAAAGGTAGTTTGATAAAATGAAAATAATTATATATATATTAATATCTATATATTATCTTCTTTTTTGTTATTTTGCGTTAATCAAATTACTATAAAGTAATATTTTATAAAATGTATGTTATGCATTCTATGTTACTCATACGGCATGGTGTACTTTATGAATACAATAAATTTGATGCATAATTTAAACTTTTAAAGGAGTGGCTTTATGGAAAAAATTATTAAGAATCGTTTAGTTTCAAAGCTGTAGGTTTATTTGCTTTGAAATAAAAAAGTAGAGATCAAAGCATCCCATATCAAATACTATGTATATCAGAAAAATAAAATAATTTAGGCACGGTTAGGTAAAGTAGAACACAGCCTCGGGTGAGAAATCCACCTTTTAATGACGGCCACTGCAAACGTGTTAAGGAATACCATTTAAGGGCTTACACCTGGAATGTCTGGCTCCTTAATTAGGAGGTACCGCTGTCAAGCTGATTGTTGTCCTCATAAGAGTAGATATAGACATCAACATTAACGCCGTCCAAGAAGAGCGATGGACGGAACAAGGACTGAGAGCGAGTAGGGCCTTATGGTATTTACTACAGTGACCATATAAAAGAGCGCAAATTCATTGTGGGAGGCTGGGTTGAGGCTGATCGACTTCGCCGGGGCCCGAAATATGGTTATTGTAGTACTAGATTCCAGCGTAGAAAACTTCACCAAGCTAGCTGCTGCCTCCGGATCGAAAAGCCACAAACCAGATCGATTATGTTGTATTTTAGACGTGCGTACGCTCCGAGGTCCTAATATCGACTTGGACCACTATCTTGTTGCACCAAAACACGTACGTCAACAAACACAAGGAAGGTTCGATGTTCAGAAGCTGGAATCACAAAAGACAATCGAGCTATTTTCTACTCGACTTGCACTCCTGCTCTTTGAGAGCACCCATCAGCAACTCGGAATAAGGGAACTGTGGAACGGCCTTTTAAGCTCCTTACGTACAGCTGTAAATAATTGGTTTTCGGAAAAATTCATAAAAAAAGCTTGTACGATGAAGAGTGCCGTGTCGCAGTGGAAACAGACTACATAGAGGCCGAAATGCGTGTGTATGAAGAGCTTGACAAGCTGACTTATAGGAGTAATGCTCGAAAATTCTAAGAAAAGATGCGGCGCCTAACAGAAGGTTTCAAGATCGAAGCATACTCTTATAAAACCTCAAAGGTGATTATGGAGGGAACACTTCTGCAGCCTGCTGAACGGCAGTGAGAGCATAACACCAGGAGATGGGGAACCCGATTCCCCAATCGATGACGATCCAGCGGAGGTTCCAGGTCTGAATTTGATATCCCCGCATATCTAAAACGGCTGTGTAAACTGACTTTCAGCAATACCAAAAGTTCTGTCAGGATCAAGAAGGACACCTCCGAACCGTTCGATACCAAACGAGGCTTCAGTCAAGGTGATTTCTTCAATCTATTGCTGGGGAAAATAATTCGAAATACAGAGCTAAAGAGGGAATTGTTGACAATCATAACTTCGAAGTCGTAGATAATTTCATCTCTCTTGGTAGCGGCACTAACACCAACAACAAATTCTGCATCTAAATCCAACGTAGAATAACTATTGCCAACAGGTTCTTCTTCGGACTGAGTAGGCAATTAAGAAATAAAGTCCAAAAACCAAATTCACAAGTCATTCATGATCCCTTTCTTTTATATACTTCCAGAGATCGTTGACAACATCTGATAAATCGGCGTTACGAGTTTTCGAGAGAAAGATTCTATGGAAGATTTATGGTCCTTTGCGCATATGCAACGGCATATACCGAAGTTGATTGTGCTGTACGAGTCAAATAACGACATTGACATATTCAGTAAATTAAGAGACAGCGGCTACTCTGGCTAGATCATGTCGTTCGAATGGACAAAGACACTCCAGCTCTAAAAGTATTCGTCGCAGTACCCGCCCGGGGGAAGCAGAGGAAGACCTCCACTCCGTTGGAAAGATCAGGTGGAGAAGGACCTGGCTGCACTTGCAATCTCCAATTGTCACCAAAAAGCGAAAAGGAAGAACGACTTGCGCGCTGTTGTAAACTCGGCTATAACCGCGTAAGCTGATGTATGGATGGCGTAGATAATGTTTCAATTATTTATATCCGAACTCCCTCGATTATAATTCGGTACTCATTTTCACATTTGTAACTAACTGAAGTTTTCAGCCATTGAAAAAATACACTTCAGATCCTAAAAACTTTAGTAATAACACGCTATAAAAACTGTATCACTTCCTACAACTCATTCTCCCGCCTTTTACTGTAAAGTCTATTCATATGCAAAGACCAAAGAGCTCTTCGAAAAAATATCATATTCCACCAAAAGCCTTTATTCTTGCATAGCACCACATACATACATCCGTAAACAATCCTTTTTACACCTACTAAATTGCTTTTGCCTCTTTTACACCCTGCAACAACTTACCGGTAGCCTTGCCCTTAACCCGCACAGCGCACAAATATTTGATTTCGCTTGTTCGCGTCCACTTTTCCAATTGCCTGTCTATCTGTTTGCGCTGCAACTATTATTTCCTGCCTCCCCCTTCGCCTCCTTCCCTACACTATTCATTGTGCCATTGTACAAGTAGTTTTATCCCGAAATCTCCGCCACTTGCCGTTTAATTTGTTGTTGCTGCATTAGGTACTTTAACCTGTCTGCCAGCAAGTCCTACCGGTCGCCGCTTTTTATGCGAATTTCCGCTTTGGCGATTTCTCATTGTTGGCGCGCCAACATTGCCACTCGAAATTGCAGTTCCTGCAGGGGAATGAAAACACACCGTTGACCTCACTGGCGCAACACAATTTTCAACACCCTCAATGCATTGTGGGCAGCGCCAACATTAATATTGTCTTACTTGTCTGGCTGAACTCGCAACTGGACTAGGGTGTGCGCGCACAGTGGTATGCAGAAAAATCTGCAATTTCTAAACTCGCGGTTTCAAGCCGGTGCAGGAACCTTCGTTAATCGTTTACAGATACGGTTTCTGAGAGTCATTAACTTTAATAGTGGCAGAGTGCGGCTGAACTTACACAGAACTTAACAATGCTAATATTTTATACATGGCATCTTTACTTTAACCTGACGAAATGTAAATTCGCATGGAGTTTTATCCGAGTTTTTGTTTTTTTCCTTCAACGATAAACCCTACTTGGCTTAACTGTACCTTGGCAGCTTGCGGGACACGTGGATACCAGTTTTTATCTTAGCTTCCGGTAGCAGCTTTCAGTGGATCTCGAAGTTTTGTCATCTGGATTCTTTTTTTGACCAGACGGAATAAAAGCACCAGACCAGAAGCATAAAAGCAGATTTTAGTTCACAGAAATGGTCTTATTTGGCCGGATTTCGGGTCCGGATTCAGCGAAAAAAGCTGTTTGGCTCAACTACTCGGTTTCGATTTTAAGGAATGATAGGACTCTCTTCCTGACTAAGGTTCCATGGAGTTATGATTTTTATTTACAGAATACCTTAAGTTCGCTTCAAGAGTTGGATCTTAAATTAAAGTGTAGACCTGTTATAATGCAATTGTAGCTAAAGGTACTAAGTCTTAGTGGAGATATAGCAATTCTTATGGATAAATGGAAGCCTCTTACCCTAATTAATTTGTTCTTGTTTAGTATTGAGTGAGTTTCTAGGTGGGCAAGTGAGTGCTTATTGTATTCTAGGCTCTTTAATTGATCTGCAGAAATCTAGCAACGAACAACTAAATCCATTCTATAGGTTTAGTATGCAGATAAGATAAAATCTTAAGGTACTTTAACTCTGCCCGCATAGACAGACATGACAGATGTTGGAGGATTACTGAACTATCTTTCAGTTAGTTGATTTTTGATCGACCTCGAGTATGTAATCCAAGTAATAGATGTTATATGGAAATAAAATCTGAAGCTTCAAAGAAATAATGGAGCTAGTTTTAGAGTCTTTTTTATAAAATTGGAGAATTGGAATTGGAGAAGAATAATCGGTTGGGGATTGAGTTCACCATCTCCTGATGTTATGCTGTCACTGCAATTTAGCAGGCTGGAGAAGATTTCTTTCCATAATTTTAGTATACTCTTACCATTAGTCACTAGATCACCTCTGGCGGTTCTACAAAATTATGCTCTGGCCTTCAAGCCTTCTGTTAGTCTCCGCATCTTTTCGAGTTTTACTTCTGTTGACCAGCTTGTCAAGCTCTTCGTACTCACGCGTTTCGGCCTTTCTTTTCTTTTTTGTCTGTCGATCGATTGTAACATTGCTAGATAGCACCGAGTTTATACCGAGTTGCTAATGAGTGCTCTCAGAAAGCAGGAATGCAAGTCGAGTAGAAAATCGTTTGGCTGTTTGTTGTGATTGCAGCTTCTTGATGTCGAACCTTTATAGGGCTTGCAGCTTTGTTCTTTTTATGTGTATACGGATCTTTAAAGATCTTTAGTGAGGAGATTGTGGTTCGCTAAAAAGAAATTTACTTATCCAAGCTAGTACGAAGAGAACCGCCTTCAGTAAGTTACTACTCGCTGCTTCCTCTCAAATCCATCTGCCAACCACTTTGAACTTGAAGGTGGCAATTTTTAAGTTTTTTCTGAAGATCCACATAAACGAGTAATTAAAAAAAAAAATTAAACACAAAAAACAACTGCCGAGCACTTTATCCGCTAATATTTACTTTACTAAAGTCATGCTTTCAAGTATTTCTCACTCTCGGCCCACTTGAAATGCAACAATAACTGAAGCCCCACCCACCTTCAGCCCTTCAACACTTTTTGCCCTGAGCGCAGTCGTCGCGCACACGCTCCCAGTACGGAACTTTCAACAATCCAATTTAATAGTGTTTTCACTCGTTGCTATTTGCCTCTTTTTTTTGTGTGATTTGTTTTCATTGGCGCTTACAGCAATTTCCATTGCTTACTCGTACTTGCGCAAACAAAAGTATTTTAAAAGGCGAGATTTCATTTATCCCGCTGGCCATTACCACCATTGCGCTCTAGAGCGCAGCCGCTTCGTGCTGTTTGTTTGAAGCGAAGCAAATAAAAGTGTACAACAGCAACAACAATAATGACTGTTATTTCGCCTCGTCACACAGATTTCATTAAAATGCGCCTGAAAGACGAGTGATGCGTGTGCACACTTTGGGGAATGTAAATGTGACAGAGGGTGGCAGCGCTGGCGGTCAGCCGGGGAAGCTGTGCGCTGAAATATCGCTTAATCTCTGCTAAGTTCTTTAACTGCCAACAAAATGAGTAAAAACACGCAGTAGTGCAAAAAACATAAGCCTCAAGAATTTTAAGAGTGAAGTGTGGAGTCTAAAAGCTGCTGACCAGCTGCTCAACAAGCAAACGCTTAGTCACTTTGTTTTGCGATTGCCGCTAAGTCATCACAGCCGAGATTTGCATTTGCCAATCAGACAAGCTGTTAGCGCATATTCGCTGAAAATAAACATATTCGATGAACTACAGAAGAGAAAAAGTGGTGTAAACACACATCTTTCTTGTTTTATTTTTGGAAAATTATTTCGAAATTTTTACACTAAATGTTGCCCATGTTTTTGTAAAAAAGCATCTATTTCTCAAAAATATCTCATTTTACAGAAAATCATCACCAAAAATCTAATTCAATGTGTTTGAGCCCAAAAGCATGCTACACTAAATTCGAAAATCATACATAAACTCACATAACATAAAAAACAATATTGCAAAAATTAAAATGACATACAAAAATTTGTATACAAGCAGTTAATGTAAGCAAGTTTAAGTTTTTTTAAAGATAAAATTAATTTATATCAAACCGCGACTGCAACCAATTAAAAAAATTGATATTTTATAATAAAAAAGGCTGAAAAATATACAAATGTATAGACTTAGAAATATAACATTTATATAATCACAGCAGTACTTTAATAAACCTTCCTATACTCTGATAATTGTAATTGTAAAGCGTTGCCACATGTCTTAAAAGCGAAAAAATTTAAGAGTATTTTAATATTTTACAAAATAGTATTTAAGAGAAATATATTTAAAGTTTTCTTACACTGATATTATTTTACGGTGTTGCCACTTTGTTTGTAAAAAAATATTAAATTTTTTTATAATTTATTTTTTATAACGTAGCATTACAAAACACGTAAATAAACTGTCTCCCATTCTTATTATTTATTTTATTTTATGGCGTTGCCAATTAACTTAAATTTAAAAAAATATTTATATTTATGTTATAATATTAGCTAATCTAATTGATTAGATTGATGATTACAAACTTTTATTATTTATTTCAATTTATGGCGTTGCCACTTAATTAATATTTAAAAAAAAATACATTTTTAAAACATAGCATTAACAAATTAATTAAATAAACTTTCTTAAATTTTGATTTTTAATTTTATTTTATGGCGTTGCCACCTGGTTTTAATTATGCACGAATGAAATGCATGAGTTGGAATAAATAAACTTTATTTAAAATGCTTTCTTACATTCTTATTAGTAGTTAATTTATTCTATGGCGTTGCCAATTAATTAAAATTATAAAAAACAGAAATAATGAGATAAGTTGTAATTTATACACTGCATTGTACATAAAAATGTACACACAAGCTTTCCGGATCGGCAGTTTAAGCTCATGCAAACTCCAACTGGGTTGCCACCTTTAATCAATTTAATTGTCCATATTTAAAGATATAACTAAAATTAATTGCTTAAAATTTAATAATATGGATAGCAAGAGAACGCAATATAAATATTTCTCAAATAGAGCTTATTGATGTTGCCACCTAACTACAAAAAGAAATTTTATGGGTACACTATCTAATTTCGACTTATCTAATAATTTGAAAATTATATTTTAATTATATTCAGCTTTTTAAAGAGTTACGACCTGATTTAACTATTTGTCAAAGTATTATTTGTTTTTTATTATCATTAATTATAGGGGTGCCATTTAAATTTATCTGCATAGGACTTTACGTTTTTAACATGTTGCAAATATTTAAGCTTTTGTTGTTATACAACCTCAAATATCTTTCAGAAAATCACTTTAATAAGGAAAATAGGATAGAGTTGCCATCTTTAATCAATTTAAAAAAAATAATATTAGAAAACTAGAAGAAAATACATACAAAATATGTACTAAAACGATGATTATAAAACAAAATTAAAAGCAAAAATTACTTTTTATGACAACCTGTTAAAAAATAGTTTAGTCTTAAAAACTATGTAGTATTAAGTCAAAATTCCAAAAGAAATCATTGAAGTACAAATTTTATTAAAAACAATCAACTCAAATTATTAACGGGGAATTAATTTTCTGATTTCACAGTGTCGCCACCACTAGAAAATGCAATCTAATCGTTACAAAAGTTTAGTTTTATAAATTTAATGTTTCAGAGTACCTTAGAATATGTAAATATGCAATTTCTAATACTGTACGCGAAACAAACCGTATAAAAAAATTTTTCACTTTCAATGAGCACGCTTAATGCGCCAAACGTTATAGTAAGTGGATGTTTAATAGTTAAAATAAATTCTTTAAACAATTAAAAATTGACTTACCGCCTTAAAGTATGCAATAGTCTGCTCTGAAATACATAATTACACAATAGTACTTAGCTGGAATTTCAGCAAACTAGCATTCTGATACCACATAATGGGCTTATCATCTTTTGAATAGTATTTCATGTTAACTTATTCAATTCACACATCTAGTGCCCAAAAGTATGCAATTAAATTGTGTGTAAGACTTACTTCATGCACTAGCGTGTGCTTTCACCTAATTGCTTATATCTCTTAAGCACAACAAACAAACAGTTAAAATTTTAAATCAAAATATGGAATTATAGATGCAATTGAAGTGCCCAAAAGTATGCAATTAAATTTGGTATTTTATTAGCAGTACAAATACGACAAAATTAAGAGAACTGGAAAAGATAACTGAATATTTCTTAAATTCAATATCCAAATGCCTATATGAAATTATCGACCTTCAAAAGTTTCAGTTTATTTGCTTTTCAAATAAAATTTTAATTTAGTTCCATAAAAATATGTATGATTGCTATGCAGACGCAGTAAATAAGCAATATTATGTAAATTTGCTCACTATTTGACAGTTATTTGCATAAAATGTGTACAATTCGAAGCTTAATATTAAATAACTATATTATTTATAACGCCTCAAAGTATGCCTATAATTGCATGGCAAAATTTTTCCACTCATTGCTTACGAATTTCATAAGTCTACATTTCCAACAAATCACTATTCAAATTTTGGCGCAACTACTCAAACGTGCAACCGCAAAGGGAAAATAGCGTTTAGCATGAAATTCTGAATTATTGCCAAAGCGCCGAGAGTTATGCTCGAAATTTGGCAATAATAGCAATTTCGCACCTGATTGCATTTCGGCAAAGGTAGTTGCCTAGATAGCTGTGAAAGCACCAAAACTCATACCTGGTAAAATGGACATACTTATATCGTGGATATGCGCTGCGCACTAAACGATTTTCCTTTTGTGTCCACATCTATGTGTGCATGTATATGTGTGGCACTAGCGTTCAATAAAAGGTTGAATGGCAATTGAATTTCTGTCATTGATTTCGTGATTTAGATATAACGGCGCACAATCAAAAACCGGAAATATTCCATAAGTCATGCCTCATTGCAACTGAAAGGACATAACGGTCGTGTGGTGGTTGAATATGAGGGCGCAAAATGAGATAACGAATCTATTCAATTGTAAGCAAGTTAAGTATAGTTATAGGACAAAACAAACGATGGGTGTAGTAGAATTTAAACAGACGTGAGTAGCACTTAAATTGTAGTTTAAACATTGTCTTAAACATTGCTGTCAGTTTTCATAAAAAACGATTTCAGTTTAAAGGCAATATTGCCAATTTTCATATTGTTGTATATAATTAAATTGAATTTTGTGGCATCAAATTGAGTTTTATTACTCATCTTTTAAAAGAAAATGTATAATTTTCTACTTTGTAATATTTTAACTGTCATTAACTCTCAAATGCATATAGATAAATTACTTTTTAAGCTATGTTGCCAACTTTTACTAGTATTGGATATCAAAAAACTTCATATGTTATGATTTCATACTTAGCTTGTAATAAGAAAGTTTTATACTTTTAGAGTTTTTTAATACTGAGGTTGTAATAAGAAAAGCTTATACCTTTAGGGGTCTTAGTACTTCAGTTTTATTCGTTTTCAAAGCGGTAATGACTATATAAGCTATGTTGGCAATTTTCAGCAACACTGAAAATACCAAACTGAATATATTGTAATATAAAAATGATTTTTTTAACGTTATTGAAGGTATTATGCATATACTTTTTAGCTCTTTTGCATTGTAAGTATTGTTATTGCCATAATATTTACTATGGAAGCAACGTTGCAGGAGTATCAAAAATTGAAAATGTCATTCTATATACGTACAATTTAATTTTTTCTATATTAAGGGTTTCATTTTTTAATTCTGTAAAAATAAAAATTATATTTTCTCTTTGCGAAATATGAGTAAATTGCTATGTAACCACTGTTGCCAGTTTGTGAGTGTTTTAGTAACATAAATTGAATATGTTCCTGCATAATATTCAATTTTATTATTTACATTTGAATGAAAATTATTAGTATTTTCTGAATTCTCTACTATTAGAAGACATATATTGTTAGCCATTTCCAGCTATGCTGAGTAATGTAATATTAAATATTGTTGCTTATGTTTAAAGGGATAGTTTTATTTTCGGAGCCCTATAACGTTTTCAATATTACTAACTCTCATAAAAATATTGGTAAATTTCAGCAGCGCTTAGTACCTGTTGCCATTGAATCGCAGAAATAATTATATTTACTGGGCTTTACGTGGGTTTGGAGATAATTTTCTTCCTCAGAATCAAAGCCAATTTAACACGAAGCATTGTTGCCAATTTTTCTGAATATCATAAGAGTAACATAATATTTTATATATTTTTTATCATTAGAAACTTCTTTTCAAGTTAAAAACTTTTATTGTTGGAAAAAAGTCTTTTTTATAATTTTGAGCAACAAATGAAAACCAAAACTTCAAAATTGACCAATTTAAGAAACTATTAATACCTTATACTCAGTAATCAACACGATAAAATAAAAACGCCCAAATACTATATACAGTATACAAGTATAAAAATATATATATTTCTAGTTTGATAATGATTATGAAAATTAGTTTTTTATAAAAGCAATTTTCCCCACTTAAACGTAGAACACACTGTCTACACAAACCAAATCATAGTTTATTTGAAATTCATTCACCATATATTTCACTAATCTACACTTTAATCTATTAAATTGACTACACGCGCATTTAATTATATCTACTCGATTTCCATTCACTTAATCTGCATAGCTTTAATCTAAAGACGGCAGCTGGCAACGCACAATCTTGCTTCCTATCTAATAACTCAAGCTTACCTTATTTCATTTTAATGCTCGCTTGCTTTTTTTAATGTATTTTTTCTTGCGTTTTCTACTGATTTGCGCAAAATAATTCCTTCATGTATTTTTCCAATTTATCATAGCACACTTCGCGGCGCCTTACCCAAACCTGCCACAACATGCAATTGCTGTTGTTGTTGTTGTGTAAGTAATTCCACCTAAAGCGAAAGGTGAAAACGTAGAAGTGCTGAATTTAATACATTTTGTATGCGCGAATGCAGGGAGGTAGCAAGCGCAAAGCCAGGCACGTCTAATGAAATTGTGCGCCTTTGTATGCAGGCATTATTGCCAGAAGAAGCATTTAACTTTTATGACTATTCAATGGTTGTTTGGAAGTTAGGCGCTGCTTAATTTCATTGAACAAGGGACTGGTGCATTTTTGAAATTTAGATTAAATTTTAAATTCACACGAAAATGAGACATATTGTGTCCAGTGTTGCCAATTATTTTAAAATTATTTTATACTTAATAAATTAAATACTGAAATTAGTTGACAAAGTGTAGTAATTAAGTAATAATAATATTGCCAAATAAATTTTTAAATAGAGTTGCCACCTGTTTGGAAATATTGTTCGAATTCTCACATATGATAGAAGAACAACAAAATTTTAGTGGCACACTACCATACAGCGCTTTGCGAAAATTTTCAGTAGAAAACAAATATTGAGCAGTATTGCCACCTATTCCAAAATAGTAATTCCATAAACAATTTTAAATGAAATAAATATTATAATAAAGGTATCTAATACAGAAATATTTGAAAAGACTTACAATGATTGTGAAATTAATTATGAATTAGAGTTGCCACTGCTTTAAAAAATTGTACACAATAAACGCGTCGAGTTAAGGAAAATATTTTAGTGCGGTTATTAAAAAGATGTTAAAAAATTTTTTAATTTAATTTTTTCAAAAAATGTAAAATTTTTCTGCAAAGGGTTACCATCTTTTTATAAAGTTTCTTTCGATTATATTGATGAAATAAATTAAGAATGACGATAAGTTTATCCAACTTGGCTGGTAGAAAAGAGCTAACAGTTGGAAAAAATGTTGAACTATGTTGCCAGCTGTATAAAAATCTATTTAATTAAAATAATAAATAGGGATTTATTACAATATGGGCAGCACACTTAATAGATTTAATATAAAGCTTTAAGTTAAATAATACGTATATTGCTGAAAAGAGTTGCCACATGTTTAAAACGTTTAAAGAATTAGAATTTATACCGAATTTACTTACCAATAAAAAAATTAAAAAAAATTACTTAACTTCAATATTTTTTTAAATTAATATAATAAATTTTTAATTTTTAAAATATAAAGAAATATAAGAAAATAAAAGATAATTACTTTTTTAAATTAATTTTTGAATTTTGTACATATTTTCAATTTTACAAAAAAAAATTAAAGATAATTTTCCATTGCATTTATAAAATATTCTTTCTAACATTTGAGAATTTCTGTGGTAAGATAAATTCTTCTTTTCCCAAGTCTACCCAATAAACAGCTTAATTTTTGCCCAAAATCCACTTACTTACTACGTTTAAGTAAATATTTTCAGCTTTGCAAATAATATTTTTCAAATTCAAAATTCAAATTGAGCATTGAAATACATTGTATCTGTGTAACTTCAGAAACAACTTGATTTTAACAACCCTTGAATGTTCCCTAAACCGCTACAAATGAATACCTTTAACTTTTAAATGCTTAGCAGCATGCATTGCAATAAAATGGCGAGCATTTGAACTTTTCCGTACAACGATAAGCTGATTTATTAGATTTCTATAGTGCAGCACCAGGGCGTATACGTAACATTTTCATGGCATGAACGAGTGTTGCTTGGCGATAAAGTGCAATTTAAAGAGCCGGAAGTCCAGGCATACGAATACCGTTAGACTAACTATAAATAGTCGTTGCTCAGGTATGTACTCTTATATGAAGCAATACATACACATGCACATATGCACCTACATATACATATGTATGTATCATATATATGGAAGTATACGTACGTGTATGCATATTGAATTGCTAGCATTTTATTGCAAACGGAAATTGTTGAAAATGGAAATAAAAATGCATATTTCAAGTGTAGTGCAGCTGAAATAAATGTTTTTATGTAAATATCAGCATTTTTTCAACTTTATTTGCATTTGTTTTTGTACATGTTTATGTGTCGTTGTATGAAAAATCATAGTTTTCGCCTTTTAGTATAGTGCAACAACTGCAAATAGCCAACAAATGACAGTAATAAACTGTATATTGAGCTAGTGTTGCTTTTATAAGTGGCAAAATTTACTGTGCTGGTATTCCCAGCGCTGTGAAAGTTACTTTGAAAACTGTGTACATGTAAAATATCAACTTTTGGTAACTAATTTTTTACCGGTGTTTGATTGAGAGCTACTTGTATTATACATACATGTACGCAGATAAATTTTCGAATTTTCATGATGTCTCATGAATTTTAGTAACTAAATGTTTGCTTTATATGCCCTATGAATGCGGTAAACATGATAATGCCTTATAATTAGTTCTAAAATAGTAGTCAAACAAGTGTCGAAAAATCAAATTCTGCTTTATAACAAATAAGTTTTGCAGAAAAAAATGGAAAACAACAACAATTTTGAAGAAACTACAAAACAACAACAATTTTTTATTTAAACTATTCTTACAGTATATTTTTTAAATATGCACATATACTTTAAAGCAATATTACTCACACTCTAAGTCTTCAATAACGCACGAAGTTCAGCTCATGAGAAAGCAAAAACTTACCTGAAATTGAAAAAAGAGAGAAATGGAGATTAATTTATGTGAAAATATTGCATATAAACCGAAACAATCGTCTAACAAGAGTGTAAAATATAAATATTAAAATATACAGTTCACCAGAAGCTATCAAGCTAAACTCATATTTTAAAATAGAATAAATGTTCTGCAATCGAGGCTTAATTCACATCAAACTTAAAACTATATAATGCAGATTTTTGCATACTTTCAAGAGCTCTTTGCTTTAACACTAGATTTACCGCGCCAGTCAAAATGACTTTTTTTGCCTTATTCTTAGATTTTTGTTTAGTTTTGTATATGTGACCTGGTCTACGGAAAGGGGGCTTAGGTGTCAAAAAAAGCAGAACAATTAATGAGATAACAAGAAACAGCTTTTCCCAGAAAACTAGTTTTCGCACGTTAGCTCCCTTTTCGTAGACCAGGTCACATATTCTCTTACAGTTTATGGAGGGATTTCCCATTTTATAGTGTTTCCTTGCACGATATACAAAAACGAGTGTTTATGCAGCCTCCTTTCATGGCTGTGAGGACAATGAAAGCGGGAATGATACACAATTTGAAGTTTCTGTAAGCGGAACTATTCGAAAAAATATTAAAGAAAGAGGTCTTGTTGAAAGGTTACCCACTCGTTGCATATGCAAAGATATGGAAGAGAAGCCAAGCAGTGGCTTTTACTACTGATTGGCTACCATATATTAGAGCTTAGCAGAACTTGCACCGAATTAGAAGATTTTAGGGTTTTAGAGCAGAAACGAACAATTCCACAAGATAAATTGAAAGCTTTCATTGGAATACTGCATGCACGTGATGCATACGAAGCAAAAGATTTGAGGCTGTCGTACTTAGGAAGTCAAAAATGCGGTAATGAATTTTTTTTTACTACTATGAGTAGACATGACTTTACAGAAATTAATTTTTTCATTCGTTTCGATAAGCGAAATGAGAAAAGTCAACGCTTAAAAACCGATAAATATGCGTTGGTGTCAACTGTTTATAATAAATTTACTGTCATCAGCCAAAAGTGTTTCAAAGCAGGAGCAAATATTATGAACAATCGTTTTCAATCATTTTAAAGCAATATAGAAATCAGATTTACACAGCATATGCCAAAAAAACCACACAAGTTTGGAATAAAATTCTGGCTGGCTACTGACATTGAAAGAAGCACATCGTAAATGGCTTTTCTTATCTAGGAAAAGACGAAACATGAAATTTGACAACACCTCTTAGTGAATTTCTAGTAACGAGACTACCAGTGCCTTTTGGCGTGAGAGGCAGAACAGCCGACAACTTTTTTACTAGTGTTCTTTAGCTTCTAAATTATTAGCCAAAAACACTACGCTAGTTGGTGCCGTACGTTCAAACAAACGACACTTTCCAAACATTTGCAATTAGAAGCAGCATAATATGGCTCGTTTCTCAACATTACCGTATGCAACAAATGAATGCACACTTACTGTTTATAAGAGTAAGCCCAAAAAGCAAGATTTCTCAAGAACTACTAAGCCGATCTTCATGAAATTTTACACAGCTCATTGCGATACAATTATTAGGGACTTGGTTGAAGGATTTTTTTTTCGATTACAATTCTTTGGAAAAAAATGTTGCGATATTTCCATGAAATTTTCATTTTTTTATAAATTTGTCTGCCAAAAATTTAATTTGCAGTTTTTTTGTCATTCGTCCAAGTTCTAAATTAAGGTTTTAAATAAAACACGTATTTTTTCACTTTAGATGATCCTGTAAGGAGCTAACCTGCCAACGTGGCTGCATTTTTTCCGAGGGGTCACCGGAAATGGCGTCGCAATGACCGAGTTTAAAATATTTGTTTTCACAAAAATTTCAGAATTTCTTTGTTAATAGTGTATGTTTATAACAATAAAAAAAATATAACAATTTTAACAGTAAAAAAATATAAAAATTTTTTCTGAGAAAAAAATTTAAAAAAATATGCAACTTTTTACCCCAGGAAACAAAATACTTTAATATTTTAGATTTTGTGGGAATAAATGCCTTAATTTTATATAAAAATATAACAAGAAAACATATTTCAAGGAAGATTTTTTTCCGTTTGGCTGAAGAGCTCACATTTGTCTAGCCGTCAAGTTAAGTGTTAACAAGTGAAGCTGACTGTCCAACACTCCATGTTCCAAAAACACGCCATCCAATACGTAAATGATGCCAAATAAGTTTTTGCAACAACAATAAATTACAGACGTCGCAGTACGAAATATTAATGTGAGCACCCAAAAAAAAGTTTATATATGAAAATATGTGAAAAGCCATAATTATTTTAATAAAAAAATTTAATTACAGCACATGAGTTTTCATCAATTTAATACTACATACTGTTTATGACTAAAATATTATAGCAAATATACGCACTTAAAACGTTACTTATTAACCACTAGTCAAAATAACTGGTGTTGGCATAAATTTCTTGGTGAATCTAGTATTAAGGCTGGCACAAAAAGGTTACAAAAACTTACAAATTGTGGCTGTTACAGTCATTTTTGTCCAAAAGCTCCATATACTTTTTATAGTTATTGAAAACTTTTCCTATCAAATTCAATAACATCTAAATAATTTATAAGCAGAATTTCAATATTTTAGCAGCAAATTGCTGCCCCACTCAACAATAAATACTTAAATTATGCTTTAACGGTACATCGAAATGATATTTCAATGCTGCTGTTGCAAAAATGTATAACAATAATAAAATCTGAAATTTATGAAGACACAGTCATTTTAAAGCAATATAGAAATCATATACAGACATATATGAAAAAATCAATAAGTTACTCATACGCAATGGCCATCGCCAGTGCATTATAACGCTGAGTTAATAGAGATGTACTACTTAACAACAAGCTGTATGGCATTTTAAAGCAACATACAAGGCACTAACAGCTGTTAACATACCTACTTATATAACTTTAAAGCGCATAAAATGAAAATTGAAAACAGCAACTGTCTGCGCCTGCGCCAGCGAAGAGAAATGCGCGAAGCTGCAAAACTGGGTGTGAACAGGAGAGTGGCCACTTACAGGCAAACGGCGGCAACAGACCGTATAATGACTGAAGTGTTGTGCAATTTCTTGCCACTTCCTTTTTTCTAAATAAAACCTGCTGTTGCTTTAGATTTTTTTCTGCTGGCGCAAATGAAGATGAATGGTTAATGTCAGTTTAAAGCACACAGACAAGCACACAGAAGCATGCTACAGCGTAAGTTTACCTATACGGCACAAGAGCGATGAGTGAAAAATGCTAAGTGAAATGCAGCGGCGTAAATCCAACCTTAGTGTATTAACTGTTGCCGTCTTTTAGGCGTACTTTAGTCTTTTAGGCGCACTTTAGTGTTTATTTTAATATGCACTTTCAGCTGCAGCAGACATAGATAAATCATGTTGGCAGGTGAAATGCAGCAGAAATTACTGCAAATTTCTACGTGTGAGTGGAAAACTGAAGCATTGTGCATACTTTTAGGGGTAAAATGAATTGTTGGCTATTAAGTAGCAAGGTTTAGTCATTTTTGATGGATATTACGATGTAACTGGCAGCAGACAGTTAATTTAAAGTTTTTGAAGGAAGATGGCTCTAAGAGAGTATACAATGTATGCTGGAAATTTAAGTTGGGTTCAGGAATTTTTGGTAAAAGCTTGAGAATTGAAATGCAAACTTCAAAAACAAAAGTATTTAATAATTATAGTATAAAATGTTTACTTTCTGCAATCAAAAATTAGCTGGCTGAATCTATAACATAGCTTTAATAAAAAAAATTGAAGAAATTTTAAAAATATGTATATATGACTATTTATTAAGAAATTACTTGAAACTGCAAAACATAAAACCATTTATACATTAGCCTAAATTTTATTTAGGCAACGACACATAAAATCGTATAAATATTAAGAAACCCATTGAAATGGTATATTTTGTACATAAGCGCCTGAATGTATGCTGTAAAAGTAAAATAATTATATTTACATTAGAAAACATTTGTAATAGTTTTCTAAGTGTTAAAAGTGCCGAAAAGCTTATAACTAAAATTTCACTATTTAGACGCCTAAATGTATACTGCATAAACGAAAAAGTTTACCTATGCTATTCATAATTCCATACACATGTAAAACACATCGGTATAAATATTAAAATTTAACACGTCAAAAAATTAAAAATATTAGATTTCCATATATGTGGTATTACGGCGTCTATCTCAACAAATTATATTTCGCCTAAATTGAAGTTATAATAATAAAAACCTATCTCTAACTTCATAATAGAAAATACATAATACAATATGATGATATAGTAATTACAACTCGGCGTGCGAAATCCTTAAAAATAGTAGTTTCTATGTAGGCGCCTAGAAGTACGCTATATAAATAAAAATCTTTACGTATGACAACTTTGAAAAAACATTTACGTATTAACATTTCTTAGACTAAAAACGTCGAATAATGGAATATAATGACAACGATTTTCTGTAAACAGGTTGCAGTATCATTACAAGCCTAAATCTATGCTATCAAAATTGATCTGTAAAGTTTTAGTTGTATATAGTAATTTAGAAATACGCCAATTAAAGCAGTTAAGTGCCGATACACGCGTTTCTGTTATTAACTTCATTGCCACCGCATACCTACAATGAAAACATTGCATGTTTTTCGGCGATCGCTCAAATTACACGCCAAAAACTTTGGCAATAAAATTAAAATGAAACTTAAGGCTTCAAACGTCACCATATCATTGATTCAACTATGGTTTCCTTACAAAGGGAAACTTAAACTGTGCGCAAATCAAAGAATGCGCTAAAAAAAATTGCTCCACAATCGCCAAAAAGTATGCTACATAAACCTGACTACCAATTACTCGGTGGAATGGGTGTTAGAGAGCGATTAAATATACTCAGCGCTCGTTGGGCGTTGACGGTGATTCAATTTTCGTCACACGCACACACACACACACCTACATGTAAAATATAGTATGCATATAGGCGACGAGCTTTTCGTTGACAAATTTGCGCGAAATTTTCAATTTGGCAGTGCTACTTGTAATGCTTCCTACACAGCGTAGCACTCGCCGACCTCTACCGTTACGCTCGCTCTTCTCCCCATCTCACTCTACGTTTCAATTTAGTTCACACCTGTCACAGCTGACTGTCATGTCAGGCCATGTCATAGCGATTTATAGCAGCTGTGATATTTGCCAACTAATGCTCACACCTCTGGCGACGCCGAATGCCTGGCATGTGATGTGAAAAATGAAAATTGCGCCTGCGTTGCAATGAGGTAATTTAATTTCTAATTTAATAAATTTAACTTTGTGCAGCTATAAAATTGTCAAACTGCCTAGATATTTTCTTTTTTTGCAACTTTTGTTTCTGCCGTTGACAAGCCAAATAAAATATCTACAATTTATGCATACATACTTTCAGGCGCTTGTCGACGCAATCACAACGTTAACGCGCCCTTGAACCGCCGCAACATTGCTCGACTAGTCAGCCATGAAATTGAAATTGTAATGAATGCAATTTCGTGGAAAGTCTTGCTAACGAAATTTTCGTAAACTCGAAAATGTAATGCATACTTTGCGGCTAATTTACAAGCAGCACTTTGGGCGACACAGAGCAAGCAGGCTAGTGAGTTGCGTAGATTGCAGGCGAAATGAGTGCTTGTTTAAATTTAGTCGTTGAGCATAAGGACAGAAAATTTCAAATTTGATTTGGATATTACGAGGACTGAAGGTTATAAATGGTTAGGACTGAAGCTTGTAGTAGAATTTAATAAAAAATTTACTACAGTAGTTTATTTTTAGGTATTTCGAAATAATTTTCTCACGAAGTCTTTATATATTTCTTAATCTTGAATTTTGAAAGTAAAAAATGTTCTAAGAAACTTCTCAAAATCAAAAGAAACAAAAATATAGTACATGTGAATAAGAGAGTTGCAAGAAAACACTCGCTAAAATATTAACATAGATAACGAAATTTATCACGCTATCAGTTACTGGAACGATAGTGATTTCCGTCAGGCTTAGGCTACCGGACAACTGTAGTATTGTTTAGACAGAAATGGTGGCTATAACAGTATCGGAAGATGAACTGCTATGAAGTGTATCCTCTTTCAGGGAGGTGAGCATTCACTCCGACAGCAGAGCGACAATATTAGCGCTGAGCTCGCTAGTCAAGGAGTGTCTGTCCTCGCTAGAAATAGCAAGAAGTTACTTCATCAACAGACTAGTTTGGGCGCCTAGTGCTTGGCCATAGCAGGGGACGTATCCGAAACTGATATTAGCCTTCACAACAAACTGAGAAGCTGAAAGCGCTTTGTCGATTTTATGATATATAGTGTAGCAGTTTTAGGTAACTCCACGAATCGTCGTTCTAAACTATCCAAGAGAGATACCTGTTTTAATCGATCTCATATCCTACCCTAACCAAGAATGTTTAGTCAATATCAAAAACTTGCGACACTCATGCATGAATATTTTCTTCCGATATGGAATTAAAGAATTGACTCAAAAGTGCGCCACCTAACGCATGCTTTAGAAAGAAATAATCACAAAAAATTTATTTCTTGCCAAACAGAAGCCCTAGAAAGTAAAAGCACTTCAGTAAGAACATATGTTGCCAGATTTAGTAGTTAAGACTCAAAATATTATCAGTACTAATAAGAAGTAAACGAGTGAAACCAATTAAATTGTCTATATTTACAAGAATTTCCAAAAATTTAGTTTTCGACATAAAATAACACCACTTAATTTATTTTCTAAAAACAAGAAAACAGCAAATGTGCAAATAAATCTCACGCAGATAGCAAGAAGCGCAGCATAGCCAAAAATTTGCATATTTGCCGGCACTCGACCGCTTTTTATGGCCGATTCGCCAACAAATTTCGTATAAATTTCTCGTTTAAGTGGCGTCTGTTTACGTGCTGTCGTCTTATTTTTCCGTTCATAAAATTTTATTTTTTGTTGAATTTGTGTTGGGTGTTTTTCAGTGTCGAAGGTAAGCTTTTGGCGAAAATATAAATATAATTTTTTTCTTGGCAAAATAGAAGATTTCAGTAGGTAAAGCAGCTATAAAACGTGTAGTCTCTATGCCAAAAAAAAATTCCTTAAAAATATTTAAATTTTCCGATACTCAGAGTCTCTAAGCTCGCTATTTTGTGTTTAAATGGAAAAAACAGCGATAGTTGTAGCAGTGGGTCCTCAAGCATAAGCTTTAGATAAAACTAGTAATAAAAAAGCAAATTCTTGACAAAACAGGAATTTTTAATTTTTTTAAATAATGAAAAGCGACAATAAATCTAGAATATCCAACCGAAAACGAACTTTGAGTGAACATTATGGGTTCATCAAGTTTATGTACGCATAAAATGAGCCAAATCTCTAAGCTAGAAAGCACTTGAGCTTTCATAACATTTTTCTGGATTATTATAGGATATATCAGGTTTAAATACGGATAAAGTGAGCCAAATCTCTAAGATAGAACTCATTTAAGCTTTCATATCATTTGTCTGGTTTCAAATAAAAATACATATATAAAATCTATAAAATCTAAAATTCATGTCTTATTTCAATATATATTGCTGTTTACCTCAAAGCAAATACTTTTGGATGCATTAGTTTCAACAGATTTCACCTAAAAGCACACGTTAACTTGATAGTATTTTTTTAGTCTACAAAAAAAAGTTTTTTTTTAGCTAGTGCTCGCACAATCACTTTTTCATAACCATTCATAATCCGCTTTAAAGAATTCTTCAATCAAATCTGTGTCACGTATAATTTCATACTACACATAAACGGCGGCAATCGTGATAAATCTTACCACATATGCTAAAACTTTGTTTTATATGAAAGCGCCCAAACAGTAACAACCCTTTACAATTATAGACATTAATTTGATTTCTATTTCTGTTTTATTGAATTTTTTTTTTTTGTTTTCTCTCTTTTGTTATAGGCATCTTTATTTCACTTGCCTCAAAGACCCACATATTACTTGGAAGCATTTTCATACATTTAATCACTCTCAAAAGGATATTGCCAAAGGCTTTTTGCTGCTTGCATAATCATTTAATAAAAACAAAATATTATGTAATGAAATGAAGAAAGCAGTAAATATATAAAAACACATTATAATATTTGATGTAATAATGTCGAGATTGTGCAAATATTGCACAACCAGATTTGTGACACTTGCGTGACATTGAAAAGCATTTAATATCATACATCATATATTACATTCAGATTCAGGCTTGACGTAAGGCAGGCAGTAAGCAGTAAGCTAAAGTATCAAAAGTCATAATGCAGAAGCGATACATATGAAAATAGTTGGTGGCGCATATATGATGGCAATGTATGCATAATGCAAATGTGCGAGCAACCCAGTAGGAAATAATTAAAAAGAAAAAAAATTAAAAAGAAAAATTAGTTATAAGGTTGAAGAAAAAAACAAATGAAACACGCAACTTAAGGCAAATATAAAAAAATTTAAGTTAACAAAAAAAATTGATTTTAATTAAATATTATAATACAACTTTAACTTTTTATTATATTAATTTTATATTTTTATACTTTAATTAAATTAGTACTTTTAAGGACAAATGGAAAATTATAATTCCCTTTTAAGTACAAGTATATCAATTTGTACTAACTCAAAAGTATTTAAACAAAGGTAATGAACACATTCCAGAAACTAGTAAAAATTAAATTTAGTACCAATTAACAAGTTTAGTACTAATTCTACAAAAAAGTTTGAAAGGTTACTCAGTATAAAACTTAAAATTTTTTATTCGTTGCTTAAGCTGGAATTTCATTTCCATAAAGCTTTGTACATTTCATTGAAGCATGTACTAAATTTTAAATGAATACAAAAGTACTAAACACATGCTCGAACATATGGCATTTCATAAGTATGCTTTCCAAATTTCAAAATTCCTCAACAAACACTCAAAATGCGTTCTAATCTAATTTAGTACTGTTTTAGAACAATTGAGCAAATAATATGATTCTCCAAATTATCGTAATAGTGGAAAATTTAGTACTATTTCGCTCCGTTGAAGTTTCGCAATTTATGAGCAAATTCATGAACATAACGCTTAATATCAATTTTTTACTAAAATTCAAATTTATAATAAGTACTAAATTTTATTTTCGTTTTACAGCACTAAAATTTACTACTAAATGTAAGAAATTTTAATGAGGTATTCAGTTACTGAATGAGAATGAGAGCTTTCTGAGCGAACTCGGTAAACCTTAAACATTTAGTACTAAAAATTATTAGTATTTAAATATTTATTTTAATACACAAAATGCTAAAATAACATCTCGCTTGTCATCAATTTTATACTAAAATTCAATCTTTATAATAAGAACCATATATTATTTTCTTTCTAAATCACTAAAATTTAGTACTTAATGAAAAAATTGTTGTGAAAATGAGATATTTAATTACTAAATGAGAACAAAATCAAACCGAGCGAACACATTATTTATCTTAAATATTTAGTACTGAAAATTATTAATACTAAAATATTTCAATAAAAAATTTAGTACAAGCTTAGAAGAGCTTGTAAGATAACAAGATAGTTAGTTTAGCACATTTTATATAAGCCTGTCTTACTTCTCTATTTTTTCAATCAAAATAATTATGTTTCGAAGCTTACTACTATTCAATTCAATCATTTAGTACTATTTTAGAACATTTTAATCTAGCATAGAGCGCATACTGAAGATAACATTTGCATTATATTTAAGAATATTAATATTATATAATATTTTCTGTATTACTGGCGCTTTAGAAAACGTAAAAAATGTAAAAAATGTAATTTTAGTACTATTTTATTTTTATTAATCTAGTTTTCTTTTAGAACACAACTAATATTCATAAATTTTATGCAACCGACGTACTGTTATCGCCATTGGAATATATTAACAATATTATTGGATTTATGGAAGTTGAACTAGTGGATAAAATAATATTTAGTACTGATTTCAGTCTTAAGTTAATTAATACTGATTTGAAACACTTGAATATTGTACAAAGCACGCTCTAATTTTCATTCTTAAAGTATGTTACAAATAATGTAGAATTTATGGAAGCTGCATCAGATGATAAATTGAAATTTAGTACGTACTAAATTCGAAGCTTAGTAGTTGAGTAGTATTTTAGAAACACTTAAAAACGATAAACTGAAAATATTTTTGGTATATACATTAACACATTTTCAATATTGTGTGTGCTGTGTAAAATTTTTAATATTGCCAGCGTTATGGCTTTTGCACTGAAACAAATAGTACTAATTTAATATTTTAATAATTTAGTACCATTTTAGAATACTTGGATATTAAATCAAATACTAAAAATTAGTAATAAATTTTTTGTTTTGATTATATCTAAAGACTTTGGCAGTTATTCTAAATTATAAGCGAAAATTTAGTACTAATTTCAAGCTTATATTTTAGTACTACTTCAGAACACTTGAATATTGTTCCAAAAGACAATTATTGGACACTATGGAAGATGTACTAAAAAAACAATTTAGTACAAATTTGATCTTTTAGTAATTTTGTACTATTTTAGAGCACTTGTTTGTTAAATGCATGGTACACTTTGGAAATTACGTAAATATTTTGGCAGTTGCTCTAAGCCATAAACCACAAATTTAGTACTAATTTACAACTTTTGTAATTGACTACTATTTTAGAACACTTGAATATTGCACCAAAAGTCAGTTTTTTACATCTTAATCTTACCTACACTAAACTGCACATATACTAAAGTTAAAAAAAATAAGTACTAATTAGTACTAATTTTTTTAATACCATTTGGCGTTTAATTTCCTACCAGCCACAAATATGACTGCGATATTATTGTAAAAAAGAATTGAAAATAAATCAAAAACTGAGTTTCCAAAGTGATTTAGCCAGCTGTCAGAGAGCCGGCAAACAACTGGAAGTGCAAATCATTTCGCAAAGTGATTACACACATGTATGTACCGTTTTACACTTGTAAATATGTATGCATGTGCGCAAGTGCAGACTTACTATGGGAGCTGTTGACGCGCTTGTTGTTATTGTTGCAGGGCAAAAATGTATTTAAAGTTATGCCATAAAATGTGAGTTGTCAAGTGTGCATGTTTGTATATACACGCCATCAGTCACACATACACACATATACATAAGCGCATTTACATAAATATTTGATTATATAAATCCTGGCTGAAAAACACTCGCGCCGTCGAGCACAAGAGTGCTTAACAATATTTGAGCTGCAACCTTGTTTCCGCGCAGCACTCGCATATTTATATATATTTTTACATATGTATATGTATATATCTCTATTTGTATGTGGGTGTGTGTGTTGCGGCAGGAAATACACCAACTTGTATAAAATAACGGTTCGTGCTGTAGTGCTGCAGAAAACTCATCAAATAAAATGCAAAGCAACCGATTTGCGGATTTACCACACCACTCTCACATACACATGCACATTCACAAAAGCACAACAGCACAGCGTTGCACGAAACCCGGGCAACTGCAATGCCTTACGCCAGCGCTACTCGCCTCAAACACAATGTATATCTGCACTGCAGTGCATCAACTGAAAATATAACAAACAACAACAACAACAATAATAAACAGCAATGCAATAATATAAATAAATACAAGAAAGCAAGTGCAGCAGGCAACGTTAAGACCAAAGCAAAGGGTCTCCAGCTAAATGAGACTCTGCGCCAAAGCGCCTGCCTACAACCCTCGCCTCACCACACTCGCAAGCTGCCGGCGAAACAGTCTGCAGGCGATTGGACTGTCAGTATTCCGAAAAATATGCATTTACACGCTGACGAATTGTGTATTTTTGGAAGTGATTTTCAAGCCTGAAGACTACCGTAGAAGACGAGCCAACATGCAAGCAGCCAGCGACAGACAAATGCCTATGTTATGCAATAGCCGACTGGCATATGTGCGCGTTTCTTGAGGAACAGTGCGGTGGTTTTACCCGCTTCCTGTATTTTTCGTGGCATGTTGGCAACACTTGCGGTGTGAAAATGTGCATTTCATGGGCTTCTCATACTTTCGTATTTACATAAACATTTTTGGCAAATTATATTTCTGATACACTATATACATACACTATATACATACAACTCGATACACTTGAATAGGTACATATTTTATTTTTGAGATTCGATAATATGTCTTTTCATTTAGACTTTGCAGGAGCACCACTTAAGCTTAGTTTTAAAGACGGATCTAATTTGAACAAATGTTGGGAAAAAAATCTATAAAATCATATGTACTCATACCTCCAAAAAATATATACATACATATGCAAAATAAAAAAAAATAAAAAATATATATTTATAACTATAGCTATATTTTTAATATTTTTTTAAATAATACAATATTGATTTTCCACTAAAATAATAATAAAATAAAAAATATTTATTCAAATTTGAATAACTTTTATTTTTTTTATAATTCTATTTAGTTCTAAAATTTTTATTTTCCAATATTATTGTCAGTTACTTATTTAAAATATTTATTTTCCATTAAGATTTCATAACAATTAATATTTTCGTCAGTCAGTAGGTATTGATCGTGCTATAGAACACTGGATCAGAAGCCTCTTGACCTCTAAACGGTTAAGAGCAGAAGGGAACGACGCTAAAATGACCATGGAAGTCTATAGAGATACTCCGCAAGGTAGAGTGCTAACTCTGCAACTATAGACATTAGTGGTGAATAAACAGCTAGGAAACTTGGAAGACAAAGCTCTAGAGATAGTAGCATATGCGAAAGATCTTGCCATTTTAATAGCGGGTAGATATCTACAGACCATTAGCAGTATTATGACCACCAATGACAATACAGTATTGAATTGGCCATCGCAAGCGGCTCTGGTGTTGAACCCGGAGAAAACGGCCCTGCTTGTGTTCACAATAAAAACCAAAACTCCTCTATGGAGATTCCCTTCGATAAATGAGACACAACTCTCTCTCAAGGACCGCGCCAAGTACCTTGGTGTAGCCTTCGACAGCAAACTTGGAGCAAGCACAACGTGAGAGAAAGAGGAGAGCCAGCAATGCTTTACATGTGTATAAGCAGGTGCTCGTTACAACCTGGATGCTCTCTCCCTCTCTCAAGCACTGGTACTACACAACTATTGTAAGACCAATTCTGCTCTACGATGCACTAGTATAATGGACAAAAAATCCAGGAAACTTTAAGTTTTTTACCCATATTGCGTGTTTTCTCTCTCGAAGAGAAGAGAGTTTATTCTTTCAGTTTTAAATGATTACTAAAATCTTCCAAAATATAAACAAATGGCAACCCAGTGGAATGAATTCTGAAGAGCTTTCTTTGTGCTTTGTTATCAAAAGATATTTTCTACTTGACACACTCGTAGATCATTTTAAATTCGAAAGCAAATAGTTGGCAACTCTACCAAAAAAAATTAAGTATGAGAACAAATAGATTTCGTTAGTAAGAAGATCCGGAACATAGAGTGGATGAGACAATCAGAACTCTGTTCATAAAAGTTTGCCACTTTTTTCCTGATTCGTTGGACCGGTTTTCGCTCATAAAGCTTTCACTTTGTACCTTTGGCGCTGCACAGAGCTTTCATACTTAACAAAGCTTTGCACAGAGAAAGAAAATATTTGACAACTCTACCAAAAATAATTTTAAGTTTTACAACAAAAAAATCCGTTAGTAGGCATACCCGTAGAATAGAGTAGATGTGGCACTCGGCACTCAGTTAATAACTTTTTTCCATCGTTTTCGTTAATTCGCAAGATGAGCTTTCGCACATAAAGATTTGACCTTATACCTTTTGCACTGTACAAAGCTTTCACACTTCACAAAGCTTTTGAATTGTAAAGAGCTTTCACTAAATTCAACTTTGCTTCCATATTTCTCAGATCTTTTGCACTAGACAGAGTTTTCGCAACCCAAATTTTCATGTATGATATGTTCAACAACTTCTTTCGATATCTTCAAGGTGTGAGCGATACCGATCAATTGCCTTTTACTGTCACACAAAAACATTTTCTGAATTTGTTGATGTTTCGTCCATAGCAGTCTCATGCCATAATGTATCTACAGAGATCATTTTTTCCAGTGCTCATAAGGCTTGTACAGAGTACCGCCTCTTTGTTCTCCTGGTTTTTGACTGCTTAGCGCTCTTTATTTCTAAGTATTTGTCTTTATCAAGCCCAACTCTAAGCTTTAGAGCCCAAATAACTAAACTACTTTATCTTTATCAGTAGACTTTACCGAATGCCTCAGAGCTTTCATTATGAACATGCTCCATAACTTTCCTCTTCAATATAAATTGAGTCGCCTTTCAGCAAGCAATGACTTCTAAAGCTTTCAAGCTCATTTTATTTGCCACACAGCTTAATCGATAGCCACTTAATTAACCTTAACACAATAAATAATGTTTCACAGCCATAAAGTCTACGTTACGTAATTTTTTCGCATATTTATCTGCGCTCTGCCTCTGGAAACACGCCATTGAATAGCTTAAATTCAGCGGAAAAAGAGCATTACACAAATTATACTAATTTAACAAGCCACAGCACAGTGTTAGGCGCATATACACGTAATGCTACAAGTACACATGCACAGACCGTATCTCTTGCGACCCCAATCAAGTGCGCGTGTACTTTGAGTAAATGAAATTTGTTGAACACAAGAGTATTTAATTGCTTAAACATGGCAACACAAGACAGGAAAAAGGACAGGTGCTAGTAAATACCAATCCAAAGGCATATCTGTGGGCGCGTGTAGGTGTGGGTGCCGTTGTATTTTAGTCATGGGCTAGAAGGTCGAATGCGACAATAAATATAAATTCTAATTAAAAGGGTTCACACAGTCACATTGCAAATAAAATCGACTAAAATATAAGTCTAAAGACGAAGGAGATGTGAGAGAGAGGGAGAGAAGGTGAGAAAAAGCAGGTACTTAAAGCAGCATAAAAGCAAAGAAGGATGTGGCATGCAGACCGGATTTGTATATACATCAGCAAAAATTAGAGAAACACCAACAAAACAACAACAAAAACACACAACAACAACGCCAAAGAGGCGCTTATAAAAAGGATGTGATAAAATTGCAAAAAAACTGCCTCAGCGTTGAGGCAAAAATTGTTGTACATTGAAGCGGCCGACGGAAACGTGAGATAAACGCTTATTTGTAATTAATAGGATTATATTTTCACGCTCGCAGACGAGGCTGCCACGTCAAGCTGCTGTTGAAGGCAGCCTTGCGCCGGCGTTGCGGCTAATGAGAATTGGCAGAAGGATTATGCAGCTGTTGTTGGTGATTAGAATGCGAGTGCTGTAGGCGCAGCGGCGACAACTCAGCAAATTTGTAGCAATTGCTGTGCTTTAGCAAGCAAAGCAATGTTGACGTCGCATACTTTGAGGCGCTGTATGTGGCTTTCAGTTAGTTGTGTGTGTATGCGTGCGAAAAATGTGTGAAAATTCATATATTACGTGGCTGTGCATAGAAGCTAAATTTCATGCTTAGATTATTTGGTGTGACTCGAGAGACACGAGTACTCTATATGTACATATATATATAAACAAACATGTATAGTTGGTGTGCCTAGCGCTTGCCAATGAGTTAAGGCAAAAAAAAATTTCTAAAATGAAGATTTGCAGCAGCGAACTGAAGTATTTTTGTGGCCACGCTGTGAGATTATACAAGATTATAATGATAAATCGCCAAACGAGAGAGTAGAGAGTGCGGGTAAATTAAGCTGAGAGCAAGTGAAAAATGAAGCAGCACACTTCTAAAATGTAAGAGGGGCAGAAAAAAGATAGGAGTAGCAGAAAGACTACAGAAAGTTTTAAAAACAAGCACTTAACAAAAAAGTACTCAAAGCAGCTGAAGAAAAGTTGCCAAAAAGTGTTGGTGTTATATAAAAGCGCTTTACAAAGTTGTAAGATGCGCTTTTGTGTGCATTAGAAAAATTCAGAGGTGAGAAATGTACAACAGAATGCTATCTTCTGCTTTCTCACTTGAGCAACACTGAGAAAAATGTTGCCCGTAGTTAATGCGCTATAAAAAAATTAACTATAAGCCCTTGCAAATTATAAAATTACAAATAAAATGAAAAATTGCCAAAAGCCTTAAGTCAATATTTCATGTTCAATATTTCACCAAAGTATATATATGGCAGACGGACATTGCAATTGAATCGTTGAAAACATGTCTCGTACTGGACGACTTTCGACCTCTTCAACTGATGAAAATATTAAAAAAGTGAAGGAGATGGTGCTTGAAAATCGTCAGGCAAGTGTTAGAGAGATGGCAAGAGAGCTCGACATATCTCGCCAGTCTGTTCATATGATTTTGGTTTATATTTTTGGTACGAAAAGCGTTCTTGCTCGACTCATCCCGATAAAGTAGAATTTTTTTCAAAAAGAGTACCGTATATAGATCTCTCTGAACATGCTTGATCGAGCGAATTTCCATCTCACATTCATGAAGAGCATTATATGTTATTACCGATGAAATACGGGTTTGACATGCCGACAAGTCAACAATCATCGGAATGGAGAAGAAAAGCGAGCCGAAACCAAAAAACCACGCCTGAGCCACCCCAAAATCAAGGTCATTCTCATTGCTTTTTCTATAATCGGTGTTTGGTGGTATTTAGGTGTTTGCATGAGAACATCCATCGTAAACGGTCGGAGTTGCGGTAGAAAAATTCATGGCTTTACGAGATGATAATACACCATCGCATCGAACCACGATTGTGACCGAATTTAAAGCCAAAAACGTAATGAATACCATTGATCAACCGCCGTATGCACCAGATTTGCCTCCGTGTGATTTTTTTTGTTCCCCAAATTGAAATTTCCGCTCTGAACCCGTTTTCAATTAATCGAGGGGATAAAACAAAATTCGCTGAAGGAGCTTAAGGTCGGCTCAAAAAATGCTTATGAAAAATTTTTTGAGAACTGGAAAAATCATAGGCATAAGTGTATTACAGCTGGTGGAGATTACTTTGAAGGCCACAAAATTAATATTGATGAATAATTCAATATTTTTTCTCACAATGTCTACCCAAAACTCTTGAAGTTCGTTTTGGAAGTCATCTGCTAGACACCTCGGTATGCATTTTCACTCTAAATGAAGACGGAATTCTTTAAAATTTCAAAAAAATATTCAAAGTTCTATTGAAAAATTTTGAAATCTGGAAAAAGTTAGAAAAGCTCCGTGCCACAGCGATAAAATCTAGCAATAATAATTTTGACAGAAGAAACTTGAAAAAAACACAAACATACTATTTCAGCTTAGTTATTTGAATTTTTTTCGCTTATGCATAAAATTAAAAATAAAAAAAAAACTTGTACATTAAAGTCCGTAAATCTTTCTGCAGATATATACATATATACCATACACTTCGCGGTGGGTGCTTTCTACTCTTAACCAGTGCGAAGCTTTTTTAAACTTCAAAGTTCTACCAAATATTGTGTCCACTTCAAAAGAGTTACATTCCCTTTTGGAAAAATTATTATAATTGTGGCACAACAAATCTGAAAAAAACTATTCTAACACCTTATATTCAGAGGCTTATATTCAAATCTTAACAAAAATGAGAAAAAAATCCAAATCCATATGAGAATGCGAGAACAATGCGAGATTCAATATTTACCAAAATTAACACTTTAATCTTGTTAAAAAGTTCCGAAACCATATACTTCTATATGAGAGCTTACTCCAAATAATGCGAAGTTCCATAAAGATGTAGGTTTCAAGTGCCTATATAAGTCTAAACTCACTTCTCCACTCGTAGGTGATACATATTTCATTTAAGTAGACGTTTACTGAGTGGCTGGAGCTGAGAGGTGAGATGATGAAGTTTGAAGATCCTTCGTCTTCACAGAAAAGTAATCTTTTGGGCATATTTTTAAATTTCCTTTACTTTTGTAGTGTACTTCCAGGCCTAATTCGTTATACCTAATTCGTTACACATTTATATTAAAGAAACTCTAATTTGGAATATAAACTTCTGTTTCCATAAATCTTAAGTTTTTAGCATCGAAATGTGTACCAGTGTTCAGCTATGTCGATAAGCTGCAGATGAGAGTCACTTTGCATGAAAAAGTGTTTGTCGATAGGCTGGAGATGAGAGTGTTTCTCAGTAAAAGTGTGTCTCAGGAATGTTCTATGGTTCTCTCTCCCTCCCTCGCTCAGCCAACAAAGAACCTTTTCGTTCGAAGCACATAGAAAACGGTCTAAATCTGATCTTATAAGATTTTTGTGGTAATTATATATTATGAACCCAAGGCTTTTCGACTGTTTCTCCAACAAAAGATTCGAAATTGAAAAATGCATATTACTAACCAGATTTCAGTCTTCGCCTTGAGACGTATTGTTTGTGTTTCAAAAGATTTAAGGTAAGCTATTGCAGCTATAATAATCAGGAACATTTCAATTTAGAATTCAACATAATATATCATCACAAATTAGGGCTATAGTTGCCTCAATTTGCAGCCGTAGTTCACTTTCTTCTAGAGAAAACCATGTCAAATATTTATATGAAAAAATTTCGACTGAAAGTTTTTGAGTTTATTGCTTCTTCCGAGATATTTTGAACCCACAAATCGTCTAAGATATATATGGTGAATATACAAATAACTTCTATGAAAAATTGAGCTCCAGGATCGATGAATTTCAAGTTGAAGTTAATGAAAGAGTACTTAGCAACTCTCTCGATGTAATCAAGAAGTATACAGTTTGCACAAAGTGAAGATCCAACCAACTTAGTCAGCTTTTTCCAGCTCACCAACAAATATCCCAGCACTACTCATATGCTTCCAACATTGCAAAGCACCTTTAATTTTCGGCAAGGAAGCTAAACACTGAAGCGTTGTGGTTTCAAGAATTCTTTATCTACAGCTGTACATCTAACTCACAACGTACATGCTTAAATAAATGTGTGTAAGTAGAAATGTCGGTATTCTTTGGATATTTCGGTCTACCATGTATCACTTTGCTAGTAGCTTTGTCTTCGTAAGCTCTTTGCGGCTGCAATAGCTAAAGTAATTGTGGTTAATGCAATACTTTTACAATTTTTTGTGTTTTTGTTGTACTCTTGTACATTCATTCGTGTGTCTTTTTCCTTTTACTTAACGCGTAATTAAATTTACTTTCATGCGAACGTCACTTTGGGTGAAGATGCTCGGTTTAACGAAGGAAATAATTTATGTTAAGTTAAATGATAAGGTGCTCGGTTGGTAGACACGGTTAAGTTAGAGAAGAGATAGCGAAATAAGAATATGTGAAAATTTAAGGATATCAGAATTATGTAAAATGGATTTAAACCGAATCGAGCAAACTTTATTGGGAGAAATCTTTGTCATATTATCAAAAAATACAAGGAAAAACATTGTCGAAACTTGAATTAAGATTGCTTAATATATATTTCATATTTCCGCGAAACCATTCGATGAAAACTCGATCGCCTAAAATAAGCTTGGGTCACATAGGAATAACACGAAAATAAAGTACTCAGACCATAAACATGTCAGCCTGATTAAACTGAAGACAAAATTTCTTTCCTATCTCATATAAAATATGTTCTTGTATGTAAGGAATAATTGTGTGTTTTTAATACAGCTTTTAGCACATGCACAGTTTTCCCCATGTCAAATTCAATGTCAATAAATTTTACAATAATAATTCCAATAACAACTTAATTAACAGGTACAAATATAACATTTTTTCATAGACTCCTAACTTGTTATGCCAAATTGCAACCAAAATCAAATAGTAATTGCATTTGTGGCATGACAGGCTGTCATTAAATTTGATATACTTTTGACATAATGAAAATCATGCTTAAAAAAGAAACTGTAGTAAAAACACCTTAAAAAAAGAGGGGTTTAAGAGGCTACTGCGTTAAGTTAAAATATGACAATACTACAAGTTGCAACAATTAAGAAATTTAGATAAAATTTTATTGACAAAAAAAATTGTTTAAATCATGGGAACTTTGACAAAATTATGACAAATTTTGACATCTATATTCCAAGCCATACTATATGCTTATAAAACTGACCGACTCATATGGAAAATATTATGTTATCTCTTCTCTATAAGACTAACTTTATTACATTAGTCAACAAAGGAAAATCTTCCTTCAAAAGACTGTCATGCTATGATTCATGGTCAAAGTAAAACTATTCTTTCAGAATACATCGCAAAAATAATGTTGTAGGTTGATCTTAAAAAAACAAATAATACGGTGGAGTAAATATAGCTAGATTTTGAATACAACTACTCTCTGTAAAATACTGTACTTCACTAAACCATAATAATCCTTCTATCCTCAAATAGTTTGAATAAATCATTTTATTTAAAGATTTTTAGACAATTTAAGCAAAAAAAGCCAGAGATGTGATCCATCAAGTTACATAGAAATTTGCCTCTACTCAAAAAAAAAAATTAAATGTCACTAAGCCTTTCCATATCCTCTAACAACTTACTAGTAAAAGGCGTAGAGTTTTTTTTATTTTTCCATAATTAATTGATTGCTATTTACCATAACAATTATCATTAACCAATACTGTCCGTCAATAACTTACTAATCGTTTCATCAGCAAACAACGCATAAAATATTTCTGATAATTACTTGCACTTAGTAACTTTGTAATCAATTAATTTACTGCCAAAAGTAGAAACAATTGGGCGATATAGACATACTATATAAGTACCTTTTCATATCCAGCTATGTACAATTATATGTATATGCTGCAGGCCAAAGCTCTACCGCTTTAGGCGTCAACACCTGTGTTAGTCAGCAGCATATAATTATATAATTGGTAAATATATATGTATGTATCATATACTTACATTATTTATGTTCATATTCTACTATAAGTACTCTTCCACGCGATTTCCATTAATAAAACAACTCACTAAAGCCAAATAAGTTTGCCGATTACTTGCTGACGTTAATAATGACTTTGATAATTGTTAATGATGTTGTTGATGTGTGAAAAAGTTAATTTTTCACATTACAACAAGAAGTTGGGAAAGCGATTTTCGTGACTTTTCGTGCAATCTTAGTGAGAAAAGCTGCACTGTAAAAACTAATCATTGGTTTCTCAGAAGGCAAAGGTGGGTAAACGTGCGCTATAACGATAGCTATTTTGAGACAATAAAATCGATTATATATATAGTTATTATATTCGAAAATTTTCAGCTCATTTTATGTGATATGTTATATACATAATAAAAGAACTCTAAGAGCTTTAACTGAAAAAAAAAGAAAGAAAAGAAAGTATTTTATTGCTATGAAAACTATTATGATTACAAACCGCTAAAGCACTCACTAGATGACGCTATAAGCAAGATTCAGGTAAAATATATGCATTTATAAGCCAATTTCGATCAGCACGGCAATCTCTATAAAATTGTAATTGTAAATTGGTTGTATATCTAAGAACTCTAAGCACTTGACTCAAAAAAATAGCTTGATAAAAGCAAAGCTCTTTACAAGTATTGCTGAAACTGGAACTGTTATGAGACTCTAAAGCTCTCACTAGATGGCGCTTAAAGCAGGGTTCTCGTAAAATATATACTTCTTGGCCACTTTCGACCATATTTGGAAGACAAATTTCGGTACATGCGATACTTACTAAAGATCGATCACTAGAGATCTAGTGATCTTTTTGCCCTCAGTAAGGCCAGCCACTCCCGAGTTGTAGGGTTCTTAACAGGACATTGTCCTAGTGGCGTCCATGCTGTAAGGTTGGGAATCTTGCCAGACACAATCTATGGAAGCTGTATGGAAGCATAGGAGGTGGAAACTCAACACTTCCTTCTTGACTGTCCCGCGTTTAGTAGGTCAAGACTTAAACACGTGGGAGCGCGTACCGTCAGACATGCCACCGAACTGGCGGGAGTGGAAACTAAACGCCTGTGCAAATTTGTATTGGCTATTAAACGTTTTGCTAGTTCGAGCATAGAATTTCTTTTTTTCTATGGCTTCACAAAGGACTACATATAGCAGTCCACATGCGATCTTTGATCAGCCATATAACCCAACTGAAACTAAGAGCAGGTTACTATATTAAGCACGAAAAACATTTTCGAATAAACAAATAAATCGCGTAACTGTGTTATATTAAACTGCAAGTAAATAATATTTTAAAAGGCTTTTAGAAGAAATCTGATTGCTATTTTTATCCTAGAGCATAACAACCGTCTAAAATGTTTTTTTATTAAGCTAACTAAAATTTAAAAACTTCACTGGTAAACGCAAAAGCTTCTGAGAACAATAAAAAAATTCTATTATAAAAAATATTATTTATTATTTTATAGAAATATTATTTTGAGCCAACTTTACGACGCCAACATATTCACTTTGCTCAATAAAATGCGAAAATTTTTCACCAAAACTACTATTTCTAAACTTTAGCAATGTAAAATTTCCAAAAACCCTCTTAGTATTTAAAGTGTCTTAAGCAATATTCGTGTGGCATTAAAATTTTCAATTACAATATTTGTACAACACCTGCACATTGCATACTTTTTGGCTGTGCGCCAATATAAACACTTACGTGCCAAACACTGCAGCCATCTAATATTTCAAATTTATTTGAGCTGCCAAAAATATGCTAGTAATAATAAATGGTTATAAATGAGCTCAAAGTCAGCGAGTCGATGGAAAGGTAGTTATTTTCGTTTCGGCAACCAAAAGTATGCAAAACACTTTTGTACCTGCTTATATAGCTTTTAAGTATATACATGAAGTAGCTAAGTAAATACACATCAATAACCGGCAACTGACAGCCGAATTTGTTTTGCTACACAGTTTTTTTTGGGATATTTTTGGTCTAACATATTTGTTTTTATAAGTAGAAACTAGTTAGAAACAAGTTTGCATGAGCTAAGCGCTTCATGTGTTTTATAAATTATCATGCATTAATTTTCTATTATTCTGAATATTGCTTTATGAACAGACTGCATTATTTCTTTAACACCTGCTGGTAGGTAATACAAATATAGGTAAACATATTTATGTAATAAGTCTCTACATTTGTTTAATATTTATATATAGATCGTCACTTGCTGCTATGACTACTGTTCTATAAATAACAACAATGAAATAAGCTCCCTAATATAATTATGCTACTTGTGCGCGCCAAAAGGTATGCTTTAAAAATTGAATTGCTGGGAGTGCTTACTACGTTCAACCACTAATGTCAAAAACATTAGATATTTAATAATCTAATGCGTGAATAAACGAGAAAAAGTGTCAGTGAGCCAGAATAGGCTAAAAGACTTTCGGAAATCACCCAGCTCACTATCGAAGAACTGCAACGGGCCGCTGGTAAGCTCAAAACGTAAAAATCACCCTTCCCGGCTGGGATGCCAGTAGAAATACTCAAAGCTATCGCCGCAGAACACACCGCAGTACTCATAAACATGTACAACGCCTGCCTTGAAGCTGGTATATTTCCTGAAATCTGCAAGAAACAACGACTTGTCCTAGTCAGCAAGGGAAAAGCGTCATTCAAAGTGTAGAAGTCTCACAGCGTAGATGCCCCAAATATAAATGAATAGTTCTGTTAGCGACTTTAGACATTCGAAATGCCTTCAATATAGCGAGATGGGCAGACATGATTGACGCTTTAGAAACAATTTTAGAGTCCCAGATTAACTCAATGCTGTGGCGCGGAGCTACCTGAGTAACAGAAAACTGCAGTACCAAACTAGTGAAAGACCACGACAAAAAGAAATTGCGTCAGAGGCAGCACAAGGGTCCATTTTAGGCTCAGACCAGTACAATGATAGTTACCACGGAGTACTAAAACTTTAAATGCCACTCGACTTTTTGACAAATGAAGGCTCAAACTCCCTCTCAAAAGGAACCTGGAATTGTACAAGTTTCTGTGTTATCGAAAAATGTTGGTTAGGAACTATCAAAATTTTTCTTCTAACGCTTAATTTCCGCGATCTGTTATAAAAGTTGAATACCTTAAAAAAGACTAACGGTCTTTAATTAACTTTGAAAGCCAAATCGTAGCATACCTTTAGGATTTTTTTAATTTAATTACGAAAAAAGAACCTGAAACTTGTATGTTGTTGTGTTATCAAAAAATTATAAATGAACGATCTTCTTCTCCGATCGCGGAAATGAGATCTGCCGTTTGAATTTTTAAGTGCAGAAAACCCGAATTTGGTTTAGAGGAAAATCGGTCCGAAAGTGAGAATTTTATCTTGAAACATTTTAATACTTCAATATTGGATAACAATATTATTTAGTTTAGGAAGCAATTATTTTTAAAAATGGTTTTAATGGCCGAACTTTTATTACAGAACTATATATGAACGTTAGCGAGATATTTTAAAGTAGTAGGGAGAATGAAGATTAACCCAACTTTTATTAGACCCCATCGTGAATATCAAAAGGGAACTATAAATCTGCAAATTTCTACAAAAAGCTGCCTTAGTGAGAGAAATTTTAAGCTTGAATATAATATGTATTTTCTTTCATTTTTTCAAGAACACAATTGGGAGTGACACAACTAAGGTTACTACAAACTGCTCGGAGTTAGCTCAGCACTGGTTTTGATTAATCTGAAGAAACTAAGTAGTCATAAGAATATAAAATAGTCATCTAAAGAAGCTACAAAGTACACATTGGCCAGAAGATAAGTTAGTAGATCAAAACTTTAGGCCGAAAAAGGTCTCTGAGTATCTTGTATACTTCTATTTTTCAGAGCTTGGAACGCCGGAAAGCACTACCAAACCGTCTTTAACGCTTCTAATATCTTATGTTTGTACGCAAACTGTTCCTCTTTATAAGAAATTCTGATTTTAACTGTACACATGTGCTGCGTTTTCTCAACTTTTCTCTGCTCAGTGCCATCATCTGAGAATATAAAATTTTTATAAGTTCAAGTGTGTAACCTCTGGGCTATTTACACGCTTACTTTTTTAGATCCTTAGTATTTTTTTTTTTTTGGAAACCACTCACACCTGCCAACTGCTTCTAACAGCCTGAAAATCGCAACGCATCAGCTGTCACGCCTTATAATGCTCGCCAAAGCGTGTATATCCACATGTTTGTGTGTATGTGTGCGTGTGCTTGTGGCATGTTAGAACAGAGGCGTCAACCTGCCGCACTGACAACGTCATTAAAAGGTAGTGTGAAATGTTTTCCAGCAGAAAAAGTAAAAAACACGAGCAACACACACGCACTCACACTTACTTGCACAGAGAATGTGGAAGAGAAATGCGAAAAAGGCCAAAGGCCAAACAAAAAACAGAAAACTTTCTAATGGCTGTACGTCTTTAAATGTACACATTTATATGTGTATATATACACATATACATACATATACATATGTGTTTGCATGAGTAGATAAATAAATAAATAAATTCACTTCAGGCTTACACTATTCTTGCTCATAAGCTACCTTGTGTGAATTTTGCGTACTTAAAGTAGCTACAATATATTACACTGCCACACACAGTAAACATGTTTGTCTGCCGCATGTCCCCGAGCTTTTCATGGCAACAGCTAGCTTCGCACATTTATTGCTGGCATACGCGAGTTTTTCGGTAAACGTTGACAATTGCTGGGATTACTACCGGTAGTAAATAGAAAAACTCAAACAAAGCATACTTTAAGGAGTGAGCTTAGTTATGAAGTTGCTTTTGTTGCTGCTAAATAGTGGGGAAGAATTTTTCGGCACAACTTGCTAAGTTTTGGCCTTTTGTGTGGGAATTAAATTGGAAAGAAGCGGAAGTATTTGGCAATAAGCATCAATTTACGCTTATTCTAGCTAAGCTCATCATGAGTTTAAGGTTGCATCTTAGGTCTTTAAATTTAAATTTTTTTTTGCTAATATACAAATAATATATGTCAGAATATATCAAATAAATGCGTATTGATGATTTTCAACAATCTCCAATTTTGACACTGCAAAATCAGGATTACGGAATCCCGAAAATTCGCTTAATACCATATATATGTATGTTAGAATATACGAAATAAAAACATAATTTATATTATTGAGTATTTAAAATTTCGGGATTTTAAAATTGCGATTTCGGGATCCCGAAAATGTTTTCTTCATACATTCATATATGTATGTGTATGTTAGAATATACAAAACAAAAATATAATTACTATTTTTAAGTAATTGAAATTTCGGGATTTTAAAATTTGCGATTTCGGGATCCCGAAATTTTCAACATTTTTTTATAAATGTAATCTTTGTCAGTAAAACAAAACATTTTTTTGTATTTGCAATAAATAAATAGCTTACAACAATCCAAATCGATAAATGTGTAATTTTTCTCATTTTAATTTCTTTTGTTTCGTTAATGAAACTACAATAAATAATCCAAACCAATGTTTCTTGAGTATTAAAACAATACCTAGTTTAACTTCCTTTGATTATTTTCAGTTCAGCGGTAATATTCGGGATTAAACGAGTTGCAATAAATCAAAAAAATTTTAAGGACGAAACATTTTTCCTGAGCAAAAAATATGTGATATAATTAATATCTTCACACTTTTTGACTACTACTTACATATGAATACTCGTTATGCGCCTAAACGTATGCCTTGCATAAGATATTTAGTCTCAAAAAGTTCTAGAAGTCAATTGTTTTAAATGTTCCGTAGCACACGTACAATTTAGTAGCCATATTAACAGCAAAGAAGAAATTTAGTGCTTAAGCGCCTAAATGTATGTGGCAGTCATATTAGTTAATTAATAATTAGCGTTTTGAATCCAAAGCTTCTGAATAGTACAGCGATTTTAGAGAGTAATTATTTATCAATAACAAGAATTTGAAAGTGATAGTTTTTTCCGAGAAAAGTTGCATTAGTAAGCTAAAGTATTATATACATATGTATGTACATATGTATGTATATAGGAATCACTTCTGCAATTTCACAGTTATTATAAAAATATTTAAACCGCTGGATCTGTGCCTATGAATAGCTATGCAAATGCTACCGCTAGGAATAAACGTAAATTTGTAATACCTTTTTGAATACCGAAATTTCGGGACTTTAATATGCATATGTATGTATATACTATACATATAGATTTTGGGATATTGAAGAATTTGTTAGTAAAAAATCTAGTTTGCAACTTGGTCCCACTTGAATACCGACCTTTTTGAATATCGAAGTTTCGGTACTTTAAACTTACACATTTCGGGATCCCGAAAGATTTCGGGATTTGTCAGTAAAGAATCTAGTTTGCATGAAGTTGAACCTATTTGCAATAAAAGTATATTTAAGAAATAATTTTTAATAATTTTATTTCGGGATTTTTAAAAATACAAATATATATGTATCTTACGATCCCGCGAACTTTTAAGATTCGTCAGTAAATACTGATACTTCAGTTTCCACGAAAATATTAGAGTTTTGTGTAGCCATACATAACTTTATATCACATTATATATGTATGTGCATACATATGTATATTATAATAAGTCAGTCAATCCCGACAGTGAAAGTTTAGCGGAAAAACGGACAACTAAATGCATGAGTTCAATTTATGAATACATATAATATACATTATATACATATATATTCTTCCTATTTACACACAAAAGCATCATACTTTTACCAACCTTAGTTGCTAACTACCTATTTCGTCTACGCTCTCAGACTTTCCACTCAACAAATAATAAGTAAATATTAGCCGATGCCAGCTAATGGCGAGCAAATATCTATAGCTTCATGTATATTTATGTATATGCCGCTTATACAAAAAGTATAAAAGAAAAGGCGTCTCAATTTTTACTTCGGTCTGTAAATACATTCTTAAGTGGCAGGAGATGATAGTAAAGCGTAGTAGAAACACGAAAGCATTGCGTTAAACACGCCAAGCCAGAGATATAAATATCTGTATGACCTTGACACACCTTCGTTGTGTAATTTTGTGCGTAAAAACATCAAAGGAAAGTGTTTTAGTGACTTAATAATTATGAATTATGTTTTGATGGTGTCTAGTGTTCAACATAATAATATCATATAACATCAATAATAATAAAAATATGGAAACAATTTCGCCATAACCTCAAAAAATGTAGAACTCATTTCTTTATATTTGTAGAATTGGTGAATTTGCTTTCAGCCTTCAAATTATAACGTGCTAACTAAAAGAGAGCTCAATAGCTGGCGCGGTTGTCTAAATATGTTAGGCGTACTCTTCTCTATCCATTGCAATATATCACTTTCAGCGTAGATATATTATATGGTGGCTTCTCTTGGAGATATTTGTAAAAGCATAACAGATAGGTGTCGATAGTTTCAAAATATCTATAAAAATTATATATGTATGTTATTATGGCTGGTTGCGATATATTTGGAATAAAGATGTCAATTTTCTCGAGAGGTTAAAAAAAGATAAGTCGATGTGCTGGAAAAGAAAGCTGAGCTTCGATTAACACAGAAGGAAAGTTCGAAGAAATTGTAATACTATATACATATATAAATATGGTAGTCTAAAAAGTCTTTTCGTATTTTTTAATAGATGTCGTTACAGTCATATATCTCCAGTGCTACCAATCACATAGTGTCATAGTGTTGGAAAGGTAAGATTTTAAGCTTCATATAATCAAAAAGAAACTAAATTCGGGGAAGTTGAAAACAAGTTAAAACTGTTCAAAACTTTTTGAAACTAATGAAGAAATTCGAATTTTTTTCAAATTTTTGTATAAAAAGGGGAAGAATGCCACAAAAGCCCACAATGAAATTTGTGAAGTTTACGAAGACGATGCTGTATCAGTTCGTGTAGCACAGCAATGGTTCGCTCGCTTTCGTTCTTGAAATTTCGATGTGAAAGAGGCACTTCGCTCTGGTCGACCTATCGCTGAAAAAGTCGTTGAAATTGTGGAAAAGATTGACCAGGATCGCCACATAAGCAGCCATGACATCGCTAAGGAACTTAATATTCATCATCTAACGGTTTTGAACAATTTAAAAACGGATGGCTACAAAAAGAAGCTCGATGTTTGGGTACCGCATGAATTTTCTGTGAAAAATTTAATCGACCGAACTAACATCTGCGATTCTTTGCTGAAACGAAATGAAATCGAACCACTTCTGAGACGAATAGTAACAGGAGACGAAAAGTGGATCAAATACGACAATAATGTGCGAAAAAGATCATGGACCAAGCGTGGTGAAGCTGAACAAATGGACGCAAAGCCAGAATTGACGCTCCGAAAGGTTATGCTGAGTATTTGGTGGGATTGAAAAGGAATCATCCACTATGAGCTGCTCCAGCTTGGTTGAACGATTGATTCTACTTTTTACTGTCAACAGCTGATGAAATTGAAGCAAGCAATCGAAAAAACGCGCTGAACTGATTAACAGAAAGGGCTTGGTCTTTCATCAGGATAACGCTAGACTACACACATTTTTGATGACTCGGCAAAAACTGGGAGAACTTGGCTGGGAGTTTTTGATGCATTCACCATACAGCCCTGACCTTGCGTCATCGGACTACTATTTGTTGCCGTCAATGCAAAACTCCCTTAATGTAGTGAAGTTAGCTTCAAGAGAAGCCTGTGAAAATTACTTGTCGCAGTATTTCGCCGAGAAACCAGAAAACTTTTACACTGATGGAATAATAGCTCTAGCGGAAAAATGGCAAAAATGATCGACCAAAATGATACATATTTGGTTCATTAAAAATCATTATAAATTTAAACAAAATTAAGTTCAAGTTTGATTAGAAATACGAAAAGACTTTTTCGACTAATTTGTTTTTCTTTCTGTAAAATTTTTTTTACAAAATTTAAACTAAAATTTTTGTTTAATTCATAGTTCTTAACTCTTCGTCATTTTTAATCAAACCTCATAAAAACTACCAAAACACTCAAACGTGTGTGTATTTTGGCACAAATTTCATCAAAAGTGAAAGTAGCTTTAAGATATTTTCACATGAAATTCACAAATCATGCGACAACCACTGAATTAATACGCTTTTAAGTCGATTTTTGCTTGTCTTTCGACTAAGCATTTGCACTTTTCCGGCTGCAGTAATTTTTTCAAAACGCCACACTTCAAACGCGAGCATCACGAGCACACACACGTACAAATATACATATGAATATGTAAGCAGTTTCAGACATTGCATTGTGAAATTGAAAGCCTTATGAATAAATATTTTTAACGTTTTTTTATCGCATGCGATTTTCGCCATAAAGTGACTGCGTCAATCACTTGCCATGCAGCCGACTTGCATGTGTCAGATTTTGTGCTGTAAAGCGGCAAACGGCTGCACATGAAAGCTGACGCTAAGTGGCCCTTACTCATTTGAGGAATGCGGACCAAAAAATGTCAGATAAAATGCAATGAATTACAGGCATGCGAAAATGTAACGAAAGTACCATGTATATAGTAGCAAGGCTCTACAGCAAATACATACATATATAGTATGTACTTATTTATGTGTATGTATATGTTATATACATATGTATCTGTAACGCTTAAATAACTGTGTGTGCTGTTTTAATTACGCCCACAACGGCATGCAATAAATTGTTTGTGCGCGCACACACATAAAACGTTGGCATTTCCACGCCATGCAGTGCCGTGCCTGTGCCTTCGGCGCCTTTCAAACAAAATTTTTTAAACAATTTGGCTTATATTAGATATACATATAGCAGGGTTTGTGTAGGTATATTGTAACGTAAGTGCCACTAACAATTGTAGTTTTAAATTTATTGCCAATTTGTGGCCTAAAAGTACATGGCAATAAATAACATGTTAACGAAAGCGATAGAAAGGCAGACAAAGCAGTTGCGGAAAAAAATTAATGTGGAAAATTCGTGTTTTCAATAGAATTTGGAAAATTCTGAAATGTGTTAAAAAATATTGCAATAATGATAATACTCATTAAAAATTAACAAAAACTATTCGAAAAAAAGCTATTTTTATAAATAAAAAAAAATATTTAAATTTCAAAATATTAAAAAAACAATGTAAGGAAGGGCTATGTTCGAGTGCAAACTGACTATTTTATGCCTAGTGCCAAGTTGCAATGAATTCTTAGCCAGGGAAATAATCCTTTAAGACCAATCATATAAAGTAGGTGTAAATGGACGTTCGAAAATCCTGATATTAGTTATATGACAGCTGGATCATGTTTTCGCTGAAATTTATCGATTTTAGGCACAAAGGTACACCGCTATGAGTGAAACACGCTCTCTCATTTTCATTGAGATAACTCAAATACTGGCCGATATATGCGGTATAAAGTCACCACGAAGTTCGAAATTCTTTATATAGGTATATGGGGGCTCAGAGAAGTATTGGCCAGATTTTACCCATTTTGGATACACAGAATTACTATTGTCAGAGAAGGATTTTATCTGAATTTCAATTGTATATAACACACATTGACCGCTATTTTCGGGCAAAGGTCAACTATAGATACTGCGGTCCTCATATTCAGTACCTAAGGGATTGAACAGTTTTTATTGGAATTAAACAAATTTTAGTCAAAAGGTGGCATATACCAAAGGCATTGTTCATGTTTTCAGTCAGTTTTATGACTTTATATTAATTATATCTCGATTTACTATATGTACTGAAAAGTGAAGGAGTGAAAGGTGGTATCCATGATTGTAGTCCAATTCTTTGTAAAACAAATTTTTTTTAAGGGCTTTATTGGTGGCCCAGTTAATTCTTTAAAATTTTCTGTTTTCGCATAGCGCCGTTAAAGTCCCCCAGAAAAATTATAATATCATTCCAGACGCCAACCAAAAAACAATTTTATTGCACAGTTACACTTTTTATTGCATTCAGGCGATCAATTCTGCATTTCAATTAATTAAAATGGTTTAATCACTCTTTAATTGGAACGTTGAAATCGTTGGCTGAAAACATAACTATTTTTTCTTGCACAAAATAGAAGTATAATAATGTTCAAACAAACACACACAGGCACACATACATATAAAATTGCCAATAAAACAGTGCGCTAATTGTTTACGTATAAATTTAATTTGTTTTTGTTGTTGCTCATTTCGTTTGTTTACTCATTTTTCATTCCCAAAAGAAATACTGCAATTAATTTTCAATTTTCAAACACAACTGCACATACATATATACTCAATCACACACACTAATATTTCAGCGAAGCATGCAAGCTGCAAAAATTGCCGTTATTGCTAGTCGTAACTGCATCAAAAATAATCGAAAACTTAATTTGGCAGCAGATTTGACAGCCACAAATTGATTTTCATTGTTTTGTGTGTTTGGCTTCTGCGTTCGCAAGTTTTTGTGGCAGCTAATGACTTGACGAGTTAAAAGCACATTTATGTTTATAACGCTGTGCGTGTGTAAAACTGGATAAATTGCTAAGCTAGTTCGAACAGAGTGTGAAGGGAGCCACCAAATAAACGCAAAGTCGCAGGCGTGTTTCTCCTTTGCGAAACTACACTAAATGTACCCTAAAAGTAGGCAATAAAGTTATTTATATACTTTTGAACCAAAAACATGTCATTTGAAAGGTAAAAATTAAAGGCGGCGGCGTATTTTATGTAGGCGAGTATTTCAGTGAAATTTTAAGTAGCTATCCTAAAAGTATGCAATAATGTCATTGACATATTTTTAGACTCAAAATATGTTTGTGAATCAAAAATCAATTTGGCATGCCAAAAGTATGTCTAACAAGACTCTAAAAGCCGAAAATGTAGGTTAGGAAGTATTCAGGTTAGAATTTAAGCAGCTAGCCTAAATGTATGCAATTATTTCATTAACATACTTTTGGATTAAAAATATGCTGATACTGAGGTGGAAATAAAAGTCGGAGGCCTGGTTACGGTGGACGAATATTAAAGTGAGATTTTAAATATGTACATACCCTAAAAGTATGCAAGAATTTTATTAATATAATTTCGGACGAAAAATATGCCAAAACTGAGGTAAAAATTATGGTCGGAGACGTGGTTACCTTGGGCGAATATTTAATTGGGATTTTAAATAGATATCCTAAAAGTATGCAATAGTTTTATTAATATACTCTCAGACTAAAAATATGTCAATACTGATATTTAAATAAAGTCGGAATCGTGATCGGACACTTGATAAAAATTTAAGTGAGATTTTAAGTAGGAACCCTAAAAGTATGCAATAATACTACTAATATACTTTCGGACTAAAAGTTATTAATATATCAGAGATAAAAATAAAGAAGGAGTCGGTAACCACGTAGACTAAAAATATACTATTGCTGATTTAGAAATAAATTTGGCATCTCAAAAGTTTACACACTAAGGGCTTAAATCACCTCAAAGTAGAGAGTGAGTTTAAAAAAAAAAATAGTCTAGTAGAGAAATAACAGTCAAAAAGTATGTTATTATACTATATGCATAAAATATTACTTTAAAAATATGCTATTCAACTGGCTGAGATTATCAGCCGAGAAACAATTAGTCCAGCTTAGACAAAAATTAATTAATCGCCTAAAAGCATACCAAAAATTAATGTGTATCTAAGAGTATACTAAATTAAAACATATCTTCGAGGCACGCTAGGCACAATATTAATGCAGTAGTAAGCTAAGAACGCTCATCCATACAATATATGACTAGAAGACGAAATATAATAGTATATACAATAACTATCGCGCCTAAATGTATGCTTTGCTTTCATAGAGTCGACTGTTAGCACCTATAATTGAAAATACTGGACAGTGTTTCATAACATATATTTCATAAAACAATATTGTGGTATTTTGATGAATTTTTCTTCCATCACGTTACGTGCAAACTCCCAAAAGTATGCCACGTTGACAGTAACATGCTTACTGGGAATGAAATGTAATATCTACGCAAGGGAGTACACAACAAACAACAGCTACTAATGCTTCCGCTGCACCTATACACAAATACACACACACAGATAGGTATGCAAGAGAACTATACTCGAAACTGTTCATATATATTGGTTACTAAACAACTACACTATTTCAGAAATTTACATGCATCCACATGTGCCAACCGACATGTTTAGCTACAAGCATTGACCTTTTGCACTCAAATGCCAAGCAGCAACAGCCGCACTGACCATTTTGGGCGTTAACTACGTGTGAGCGCCTAAAAGTATGCATGTGCTTTGCTAAAATGCGAGCGCTGTCAGTTTGTAGCGCTGCTAAATAGGCGTGTTGCCGGAAATGCCACATTTCGAACACAATGGCAGCAAGTGGCAATAGCAACAACCATAACAACAACAACAATATGTAATTACAACAGAAAATATGTGTTGCGGCAAAGCCAACAAACACACGGCGCTGTTGTAATATATGTATGTAGATTGTTGTTGTTATTGCAGTTGTTGGTAGCCACTGCATTCGTATTGTTATTGTTGTTGGCAGCCACTGCACTTGTTTTGTGAATTGCAGTAGTGTGGCAGCAAACTTTATTTCCTGCGTCTGCAAATTTGTAATTTTTCGTGCACACACACACACACATACACAAATTTCACTGAGTCACATAAATATGCTCGGACACTTACTGCTACCGCTCGGCCACATACAACGGCTATAATTTGCATATGAATGCATTAAGTACAAGTGCTCGCAAATGCCTGTGTATGTGTTGGTGTTTGTTAGTTTATGTGCGCACTTCAGTGGGCGTGTACATTTGCGAGCAAATATGCGAAAGCATTTATCGTCGTTGTTGCTGTTGGCGTTGTTATGCATTTAACCCATTTTAAAACGATTACGCCTTTAATTTATACGATTGCTATCGCACACACACGCATACATGGTTGAATGTGTAGTTGTGTGTGTCCAACAGCATATTTTCATTTTCATTTTACTTGCCATATTTGCTGGCGCTCCACATTAATTTACGCAGTCCATTGCTGCAAATTAAAACACTCAATGACGCCTATATTTAGCATGCAAATTTATGCATTGCATACTTTTAGGTGTTTGCCCTTATTTATTGTGTATTTTGTGCTTTGCGTTTGCGAAATTGAAATAAATGCTCGTAAAGTGCCTTGTGTATTGATTATTTGTACTATATTATGCAATTAAGTTCACTGCCTGCGACTCGTATATGCCGCTGACCTGGAAATTACGCAGGCGCTTGCAGAAGAGGTGTTAAAAAAGCATTAAAAATATTTTTCGGAACTACATTATGGGTGATTTAAAGTACGTTAAGTGCTCCCACGTAAATAAGTAGGAGTAAAATGCATTTATTGTAAATTTATTTACAGAAAAAGTGAATTTCCAAGCATACGGCCAGGATCGGTCAGTTTGTATGACAGCTATATGTTACAGTGGGCCAATGTGAACAATTCAGACAGTTATTGCACCATTGCCTTCAACAAAAACCCATGCAAAATTTGGTGCACATATCTGCACAAATGGGAAAATGTTTCATACAAGCGCTTGATTACAATCGTTGAGTTTATATGGCAGCTATAGGCTGTAGGGAGCCGATCTAAATAATTTTGTTCGGGACTTGTACCATTGGCTTGGACAGTAATCCATGCAAAATTTCGTGAAGATATCTTGCAAAATAAAAATTTTTCTGTGAAAGAACTTGATTTTGATCGATTAGTTTGTATGGCAGCAACATGATATAGTGCGACGATCTGAACAATTTCTCGGGATATTACATCAGTATGTCAGGCAATAATTCTTGCTAAATTTCTTGCAGTTATCTCGGCAAATGAAAATGTTTGCCTCTCAAGAACTTAATTTTGACCGTTCTGTTTGTGAGGCAGCTATATGCCATAGTGATCCGATATCGGCCATTCCGACAAATGAGCAGCTCCTTAGGGAGGAAAGGACATATACAAAATTTCAAATTAATATCTCAAAAACTGAGGGTTCGAATTGGCGTAAATATACTTGGGAACAGACGGAGATAGCCAAATCGACTTAGCCGTTCATTTATATACTATATAATACATAGCTACTCCATAGCGTCTCCGACATTTTCTTCAGGTTGTTACAAACTAACTAATGAAGCATTAATCATTTTTTAAGAATTTCAGCTTAGAATTGTACTTTCGGTGATAGAAATTTGAAGGAAAGGATCTGTAATCGTACGCAAGCTTTTGTAGTCCAGAATTTCTTGATGATGTCTTCTCTATATTTCGAAAGAGGTTGGAGAGACCTTCCGCTGAAACTCTTAGAGTAAAAAATATGATTAAGCTGTCTGGATGGCTGCTAAAGTAACACTCTGGTGTCAGTGCTCATACTACTATTAGACGATATACGCGTTGTTTACGAAAATACTCGTCTCAAATACTCTGCTTAAATCTGTGTATAAAATAATGCCACTAAATATGTTAGTTAACGGCTTAAAACTAATGACACATGCCCTCCAAACTACATCAGGCTTCACAATGAAGTGCTTTCAGACGTTTGTGTTTGCTCACAATAAGCATTCATTGCAGGTATAAGCAAACCTAAAGGCACGCCTTGATAAGTACAAGACGATTGAGTTAGTTTTTACCCACCATTTTAATAAGGTCTCTAATTTTTTCTTCTGGATGTTACAAAGTAAGAGAATAAGAGCGCAGTATAGTGTGATTTTTTACAGTTTGGTTCAATTGTTCGTCTTGTACACTTAAAATTGTAAATAGTCACAAGCAAGCCGCCTCGAAGTATGCTTTGGTAAAAACAAAACGCTTTGAATCAGTATTTTTTGAAAGACAGGGAGAGAATAAGAAAAAAATATGTGAAGAGGATATTCGTCGAATAGCAAATTTAGCTTTTCTTACATAAAAAGCACTTAAATGAGTAACACGATTGAAAAATGTCTCATTTTTTGAAGGGTATAAACTGTGGGCAGAAAATAGTAAGACTTTTTAATTTAAATTTTGCGCGACAACCCATTCGAAGAAAGATTTATTTTTTCTAGGTTGGTATGACTGACGGCGACATTTGTGCCAAATTTCATATAAAAATAATTATTAGTATTTAGTATATGTCTGCCTTTCTGAAGTACAAAAAGTGCATTCGGCGATTTTTGCGATGAGTGAAATTATTCAGCAAAGAAGTGCTCTTAAATTTTGTGTAAGGAATCAAATATCTCGTGCCGAAACGTTCACAATGTTGGAAAAGGTCTTCGGTGATAATAGTTTGTCCCGAGCAAGTATTTTTGATTGGTAAAAATTATTCAAAGAGAGTCAAAAACGTGTTGACGATGAGCCAGATCCAGGGCGGTCATTAGCATCAACTTAACACGTCAATAAAATAAAGGAATTGGAGCTTGAAAATCGACGATTAAAAGTCAGAGCTCTTACTGTCATCGTTGGAATAGCGGAAGGAATCGTAAAAACCGTTTTTAAAGAGCTTTTGGGCCTAAGAAAAGTGAAAGCTGAATTGGTTCAAAAATCTTTAAATTTTTTCGTAAAACAGCGTCGCTTTAAAGTCTGTGAAAGTATGCTTTCCTAGTACTAGGATGCGGTGAAACATATTATTATATTACTAGCTAAGAGTCTTGGATCTATGCTTACGATCCAGAAAAAGGCGATCAATCGGCCGAATATCATGCCAAAGGTGAGCCGAAGGCGAAAAACCCACATCAAAGAAGGTCAAAATTTAAGGTTATGTTGACAGTTTTCTTCGATTATCGAAGTATGGTATACTCCCAAGTACTTCTGACCGGACAAACTATCAACAAGGTATACTATTCAGATTGTTATGCGTCTACTTTGAGGGAGACGACATAGATTTTTAAAATTATGAATAAAGTTTTACTATTATTGACTCTTAGTTTTTTGCTCATACTGCTATCTACGATTTTAGCTCATTTCTTCTTGCCACTTTAGACCTAGTATTTCTAAAAATTCTAAAAATTATATTCGTCGCATAGACTATATCGTTTTTCTCAAAAACAAAGCACCTAAATGTATGCTTTGCTGCGCAAATAACTCCTCGAGTTGTTTAACACAGGAACTTGAGTAGTAATGCCAATATAGCTTCATAAAATCATTAGCTGTACGTAAGTATGTATATACACAGATTTGTATGTTTATTTATCTGTATATAAAGAAGTGCGCCGTCCTGCCTATTTGACTGGCAATTATCGCAGCAAATGCAATTAATTTGCAATAAAAGCATTCTTTCCTTGCAATACACGCGCTCTAAGCGGCAGTCGGTGTGTGTGTGTGTAAGAAAATTCTATTTTTTGCTCTTCCGTTTTTGACTCGCACACGTTGAACGCTTTCGATTTGTCGCAGCGGCACTTGCTGGCATTACACAACGGCATCGATGGTCGTCGATGTTGTATGGCGGGTCTTTCATGTCTGCGTTGTTGTAACTGTATGTGCTAAAGTATTTGTTTGTGTGTATGCGTTGCTTATAAGTACCTCTGTGTAGAGGGCAATTGGATTATTAGTTTTTAATTCGATTTCATTGCACATTTCCACTCATTTCCCAGTGCTGATTGGCTTTTTATGTTCCCCTTTTTACCTTTTTTTTGCAACTGCTTTCATATGCATGCGCTGTGTTGAGCATTTAATTTGTAAGCATACATTTAGGAGGAGTGCATTTCTGTAAAGGTAGCTGTGCATTATTAATCACTGCAGAGTGGAAAAAAGCGCTTGTAAGTTAAGATGAATCAAGCAGGAAATCATTTCATATACGTAGTGAAGACTCGCTACCAAACGATTAGACTCAATGAAATATTTGCGCACAATGAAGCGATGGGAAACTAGAGAAACTCGGCCTGTTCAGTTGGCTTGGAGTACTATACTGATACTGGAAAGGAATTTTACTCAAATATATGCCAGTTTTATTATATGAAACGGTCGCTAATGAACTGTTATAAATCGATGTGGTCAACTAACCAACAACTGTATTATTACTTTTTTTCAATTTCCTGCTCTCATTTAGAGGACTCCTATTAAATATATCGTGGTGAAGAAACTTTGATAACAGCAGTTTTGGGTACACCGGGTCTCAAACTGTTTTTTTTTTTGTTGACAATTGATCAGTAAATATTGATGTTTCTTCTTCTTCCTATTCAAAAAGTTCAGCAATCGATGTATATTAAAGCTTCGATTTAGCAGAAAATAGAGCTATGCCGACCCTGAGACGACGACCAGACAGAAAATCAACATCGAACCAATATAGTTTTTCACTTTTCATAGTCTTTTCGTGCGATTTTCCACAACTTAATAATGGAAGTTGAACTGATTCGGCATAAATAATTGGGTTTCAAGCCAAGGATCGTAAGAAATCTTGGATAGAATATCTAAGCACTGAACAAGTAGTATAGTATATATATATCTCTCTCTTTATCTCTTTTATTCAACCTCCTTTTTTCTCTCACTCAGACTCTTTTGCTCTCTTTCTTTCTCCATTTTTCTCCCTAAAACCTCGTCTAATTTAAAAAAATAAAACTAAAATAATTATATTTTTCACAGTATTCTGTTATAATTTCATTTTAAGTATTGACCCCTTTCGAGGTAGGTGCGTCATAAGCACACAATAATTCACGCGCCCCAAGGTATGCTATCATTAATCATATAAGCCACTTGCAACGCCACGCACGCACGCAACGCACAATGCGATTGCCAACGTTAGTCACGTTTGACGCTTCCCAAAGCAAAGCCGCCTTTGAAAATAACAAAAGCAACAAGAAACTACCGTAAATAACCATAACAATTGCTGGCCGCCAGCCAGGCTGAGTAGACATTTTTCATGCTTCGTTGCGCCAAAGCCCAGAGAATCAGCCGCAACACACGTACGTCTGAAATGTAGCACAAACATGTAATGCATACCTCTATGTATATGTGGGCTTATATGTTTTACTATGTATTTGTGTGTGTGTGGAATATCCGAACATTAGTTGCCTCGTTCGAAATTCGCATAGTCAACCGAAAACTGGCGCTTAGCAATTATTGATTGAGATAAAAGCTTGGAGAATAACATATTTAGGAAATATAGATAGATATGTATATAAATTTTTGTATCGTGCTTATGTACAAAATATACGTATATTTAAATTAAATTTTGTTAGTTCATTGTTATTAAATCCCCGCCTTTACCAGCTACATTTCACTTCACAAACCCTTGTTACAATTACAACTATCATCAACCGCCATCTTTAATTTTGTTTTGTCTGCCTGTAAGTTCTGTCTCTTTGCGCTGCTTACGCATTGTTTGTTATAATCGCTTGGGCTGCGGTCAATTGTCACGCAACCGTCTGAGAATTTTTGACGCCACAAAAGCTGTTGTCTCATTAATATAAAGGAAAATGCAGTGGAAAAAGAATGTGGTGTCTGTTTTCATATTTATCAATAGTGCTCTAAATTAATAAAGGGCTAAATATAACAAAAACATGGCAAAGCGCCTGCAAGTATGCTTGTAAAAATATTTTAGAGGTTATGATATCACATTACGTCCATTAAAAGTAATATGTTTTAATTACACTGTTACCGCCTATTTTAAAATATTATTTCGTAGCGGAAAGTGCAGAATATAGTTGCCACCTTTTCACAAAAATAATGTATAATAATAAAATTAGTGAATTAAATTAATATGTTATCTACAAGAATATAAAAAAATTATAATATATGTATACAGAGTTGCCACATATTTATTTAATACCATTTAAATTAAAATACGAAAATTTTTTATTAATAAGTAATAATATAAGTCTCATAGTAAGCATTACATTTTATTTCTATTACTATAAATATGTATGTATGTATATTTTTTCAAAAAATATATTTTGCGGAAAATGTTATTTAAAGTTGCCACATTTTCACAAAACATAATAAATAATTATTATTAAACGTTGAAGTAAATAAATTTGATTTAAGGTTACCAAAGGAATATTTTAAAAATACACATAATTTGGTTTTAGGGTTGCCACCTATTTACATATATTTATATTTTTAGAGCAAAATTAAATTACATTCCTTTTTTTCTACACTTTAGTATAAGTGCCACATTAGTATTAGTTGCCACATTTTCATAAAACATAATAAATAATTATTATTAAACGTTAAATTTAAGGTTGCCACATATTTTCTAAAGCGTAACCTTAAATTATATTTCAGATTCTTTTCCTTACCTTATACTAAAAATAAGTTAGCGTAAATATGTTGAACTTAAATAAATTTTTCTAAAATCTAGAGTTGCCACGTATTAACAAATTACTGAATTAAACTGAATTTTTCATTAATATATATTTTTATTCTCCACATTATATTAAATTGGTAAAAAGTAAGCAAAGACTATATAAAGTGAAAAGTATAGCTTAAAGCAGGGTTACCATCAATTTTCAATTATGTAAATATCAAGATTAATACGAGTATTCACAATCTAAAAAAATTAAATATACAATATTTACTGATTGTTAAAGTTTCTTTAACGAAATGCAATTGAAATAAGGCTTGCCACCTTTTTTCAATTTTTTTAGACAGTTACTTTTTATCATATACATATGCGAAAAATTAAAAATATATTTGAAGTTGTGATAGAAAAAGATTGAAATAATTTAGTTTTAGAAACTCAAAACTTGCCACCTATTTCCATTATTTTTTCTACTTTTTTTATTAAAAATAAATTTCAAATTTTTTACACATTTTTATTAAAGACTTCCACACATTTCTATTTTCATGCTTTAATCAACGCCTCACCACAAGGTTTATTGAACTGAATTAAGCTTTGAAAATAATTTAATTTTTTCCTAACAATTTTATTAGCAATTACAGTAAAAACCTCAGATGCGCCCAAAAGCATGCTGCACGAAACCACAAACAAAAATAAATATGTTTAAATTTGTAAAATTTTCTGCTGAATTTTTTAATGCACTCGTGGCTACAAAATGTGAAAGCGTCCAAACAAGCGCGAAATTGTGTTAGACAAACACAAATAAAAACGAATTGCCAACAAAACACAAAAACAAAGTAAAAAACCGAAACGTGAAAAAACTAAAAAGTGAACAGCAGCGGCAAACATATGCCAACAGTCAATCAACAAAATGGGACGAGACGTCAGTTGATCAATCAAGAAGCAAACATTGCCTACATTTAGGCGCACACAAGCGCTAATTTTTTTGCTGCTGTTTTAATTACATACTCCTCTTTTTGCGGTCTGACCTGGAACTCAACAGCAACTCAATCATTTGCCAGTCAGTTACCAACCAAAAAAAAAATCAAAATGCATAAATGTGTAAAAACTTTGCATACTTTTAGGCGCCACATGCCATTCATCACATGCTCAATGCAGCCGAACATTGCACTCGTCATTTAAGCGACAGCCACTTTGAGCTATGACGACACCACAGCAAAAACAGCAGCAACAGCATCTATAGCGGCATGAATTATGCGCCGGATAGCCTACTTTTAGGCGCATACATTTGGCGTGTCTGGCGGCATGCATTTGCGCGCATAAATATGCCTGTATTTGTAGCTGCAGCAGAGGGCAGCAATGAAATTAATTTACGTGCTCATGCGGTAGACGTTCGTGAAAAGTTTGCCATTTTGGTTGCAGCAATTTAGCTGCTGCTGCCACATTTTGCTTCCATTTGTTTTTGCTTACGCTGTAATGTTTGTTGTGGTTGTTGCTGGTCGCCACACCGACAACGTTTTCGGTTAAGTGCAGTGATTGCTTTAACAAGCGTGCGGTTGTGGTTGTATCAAACTGTGTATGTAGCATACTTTCAGGCTGATGTTGCAATTTTCATAGTTGGCTTTTAATTAAATTTATGATTTCTACAGGCAGCGGCGCTGAGTTGTGGTTATTTGCATTGAAAATATTATTGCTAACAGCTCTTGCATCGAAATCCAATTGATTTAATGGAAATTTGTGGTAGTTAAGTCAATTTAAATATTTTATTAAATGGAAACTGATTTTGGGTAGGCAATCTAAACTAATTGAATTGTATTATATTATTGAAGTGGCAATTAAAACTCAAAAGAAATTTGCAAAATTCAGTAATCAGATTTTGTTGGGTTTAACTTCAGTTCATCAATTTCTTTTAATGAAATTATCATTTTTCCATTTCAAATACCAAAATGAGGCATAAAGTCAGATGTCTTTATGAAGAAAACATTGTGATCAGCCTTCGACTTTGCAACTATCTGAGGTTATATAATTTTATCCACCCAAAAACGGTCTAACCAAACTTAAATTCAGTTACTTACGGCCTTATAAACACCAAAGGCTACCCCGGGACCCCTCAAAAATGTATGAAGACTTCAGTTTCGACAATTTTATATCCACGAACAGTGCAGTCCAATAACCCAACCCGATGAAAAAGCATTATCTCAATGCAAAGACTCGAATTCAAATCTATAATACCGTTAGTTCTGATAAGCTTTAAAGGTGTATATGGTTATTATAATGCAAAGAAAAGGAAAACATAGACGGGTTTTGAAGAGAGCGAAAAAATCAAACTTTGTATGATAACTGAATTGAGGAAAAAAGAACGACAAAAAAGCTCTTGAACAAAGTGAAAACCCTTACTCAATAAATTTTTAATGAACCATGCAAGTCCTAAAAAACAATTACCTCTGACTTTTGAAAGGCCTGACTAATATTGTAACAAGATACACTAAAATAAGACAGCGCTTTTGGAGCAGTTAATCTATGTTAGGGTGGTAGAACGAGAAATATATGACCTCCAAAGCGCCCTTACTCTTATTTTGTTCAGTAATGTAGCCATTATTTACTTAAATTAGTAATATAATCACTAATATATACATTCACGATTCGGAATAGCCCGTTAATGTTTGCCAATGAAGCTTTTTCGATTACTTAAACCACACGCAAATGTTCATATCTTAATGACCCACAAAAAAGATAGTACCACAATATTTAGAACTAAGGAGTCTAGTGAGTTGACAATAACTAAGGAAAAGCGCTTTGAAAGCTTAATAGACTAAAAAAAGCGCTTGAAAAGCTTTATGGAACAGAATATGACACAAAGAAAGCAAACCAAAGAGCTCTGGTGACCAAATATCTCTCCTCGGATTAGCTAAAAGCTCAGCGGTTAAAAGCTTTATATGATCTAGAAATTCACCACTTGAAACAACATGTAATAGGTGCAGATTTTGCGCTAACTTTACTTCTAATCAGCTTTGGGAAGATTCGCGTCCTGGAAAAGTTTATTATTTTCTATCTTTGAGCATTATCAGTTCAAAAAGCTTCTTCAACATAAAAATATATATTATATAATGGTTTCACCTATACTCGAAATCATGATTTATTAATCGTTGATCTTTTAAAGTTTAGTTATCTACACAATTTACTTAGCATTTTGGGCGTCTGCAGAACATTACAGATTTAAGAAAAAGCTTCTCGAACCGTTTGATGTTTAGAGAGTGAGTAACTGTAGACTTAAGTCGCTCATCTCTCTCAAATATTTGTTTATAGGCAGAAATGGTGGAAAGTTTGTAAAAAGCACTACTTAAAGTATTGTGTCAAAAGCTTCAATGAAGATTTATAGAGCTTTCCACTTTAAGAACGTTCGTAGAATACCACAAGAGAGCAGCAAATACTATGTGATAGTTTGAAAAGCTTTGTAATTCAGGGACCTTAAAAAATATATTGATAGAACATCAAAAGCTCTGTGAAAGGTTTAAAAAGTTTTCAATTGAACTATTATGGAGCTTATTCTGCAATAATAGAGCGCCAAAAACTAAAAAAAATAAGAAGATAGGTAGATAAGCAATTTTATGCTCAATCATTAGGTTAAAGTTCTGAGGAAGATCAATAGATGAGAGGCATGCCGATATTAGAAAGCGTAAAAAAATGTAATAATAGAGAAGAAGGTTTATGGAAAGAGAGAGAAGAATAAAAACTAAAAAATATCCTTATCTTCATATTTTTTAGTTTTTAGCAATTTTATACTAAATAAAGATATTAAAGTTCTGAGGGAGTTCAATAGAGGAGAGGCATCTCAACATTATAGAGCTTCTATAAAAATATTTAATTATAGAGAGGAAGGTTTACTGAGTTTTCAGTGGAAAACTAGAGCTACAAAAACTGAAGAATAAAGTAGTTAGCAAATTTATGCTCATTAGTAAAGTTTTCTAGGCCGTTTCTGTTATTTTTTCAATCAGATACGGAAGTTTAATTTCTATCAATGATGAAAGCTTATTCTAGTTTTCGCTATTAAGTTAAATAAACGATTTTATTGCTTTTGGAAAAAGATTTTCTCAATTGCCCAGGAGAAAGCATAAATATTGTGAAAGTTTCACAATGCCAGCCTAAAAGCTTTAGGCAGAGCTTAAAGTTTTCGAGGTTATTCTTGTGCTATTTTATGTGTATAACTATCAGAGAAGAAAAGGAATACAAGGCTTTGACTTAACGGCAACATTATGTAGGCAGACTTGAAGTTTTACTTTAGACTTACCGTATGCAAACATGACTTAAACTGCATTTCTAAGTAGCTTTGTTATATTTATTATTTCTTTTGTGTAATTTAAGGCCACTCAGCCCGGAAGAATTGAACATTCAGCGCAATTACCAAATAAGTCCTTTCTTCATATAATATTTAGTAGATTATCCGAATATATGTGCTCGTGCCATGGCTGCAGATTACCAAGCGAAAAGCTCTCGTGCAACCGAAACATAAACGAACACGCTCCGTGCGCATTGTGGCGCCACAACATGCAATTCGCGCGTAAAAATCCAGCTAATCAGCGGCGAAATGAAAGAAATTTAAATGAAAACTAAGAATGCGTCAGCGAGAAGCATGGCATGTAAATCGTTGGCAGAAGCTCGTTTGTTTCGTTTGCAAAACTTCTAACGACTGGTACGGGTAAGTGCCTGAAAATTGGCAATTTTTTACGCTTACCATTTGCTTTTGTTGTTTCACTTATTTACTGTTAGGGCGCTTCGGCAATTTTCGGTAATTTCTGCTGGCTTTTGTTGGAGCTTTTATATTTTGCTTGGGATAGGTACTTTTGTGGAAATAATTTTTTTAGGTTAATTTTTGTGTGAGGTTATGGCGTTTTCATTTTTTTTCTTTTGCGGCCTATTGTTGTTCTTCTTTTGTGCCTTTTTTTTTTTGTTTCTTTTTTTCTTATTTCAAATTAGTTTTTCTTTTTTGAGTTCATATTGTCTCGTGTTTTCCTTTCTGCTCGGCATGTTACGTAAACTCCCCGAAAAAAAGTTGAGAACTTTTTCCCACAGGGACTGCAAGCTAATAATTTTCATGGCTCTACACTGATAGGTAGCACACATCTCTCCTTTCCCCTCCGCTACCAATCTGCACTGACAGTTTTTCGTGAATTTTTTAAAAGCTCCGTAGATATGCGGCAAATGAAAGTACAATGAAGCCACAAATACGCAGACAGCCGCCTCTACATAAATTTGCACACACACATACATGTGCACACGAAAATCGCCCAATAACGCAGGAGGGCAGCGCACAACAGCCAGAGCACGCAACATGCGGCATGCAACAACAGCAAAAACAACAGCGCTGCCACTGATAAGCAAGCAAGTGAAATTTATGCCAATGTGCCTCCGGTTGCCGCATGAATTTTTAATGTCAGCTTGTGCCACACAGCGCACTTACCCACAAGCCAAATACGCCACCGTGTTTGTGTGGGTGCGTGCATGAAAATTATGTTGGAAAATTCAATTTCATTGTTGAACTTTTGCGCAAATATTTAAGTTCGATGCGTAAGTAAGCACGCAGTAGCAAAGCGTAAGCCCAAAACGAAGGAGAGAGAGCAGAAAAGGGAAACCAAAAGCAATCGTGTGGGTCAATCGTTAATAATATGGATGATGGTTTTGGTTTTCAACGGATTTGCGGTTATGAATGTGCAATATCGTGTATATTGGTGGGACTCTTCTACTCACGCATACACACATTCATATGTAACTGTAGGGTGAAAAACTTTGCCATCAGCGGCAGCGGTGCAACTGCAGTGCTGACTTGGGTGAAATTTAAATTCACAAAACTCAATTTGTATTCAAATTGCTGCTGAAAGTATGAATTCAATTTTGCAGCAGGTGTGATGGAAGTTTGTGAAGGAAAGAATTGGTTGTGTCGCATATCTAAAAAATGTTCAACCATAAAAAATATATTTATTACTTTTCAGTAGAAACGATTATTAAATTAAAAAACTTTTAAAATTTCCAAAAATTTAAAAAATAAATATTAAAAAATGAAAATTTTTAAAATTCAAGAATTACCAAATTAAAAAAAAAATAATTACTAAAAATAATAAAAAATAATAAAAATTAACTTAAAATTAAAAATAATTCACATTTTAAAATTAAATATCCAATAATTTAAAAAATAAAAATAAAAATTTTAAAATTTTAAAATTTTTTCAAAATTACTAAAAATTTAAACAAAGAAAAATTTAATTACTAAAATTAAAAAAAAATAATTAAATTAACTTAAAATTTAAAATAATTTTACATTTTAAAATTAAATTAAAATTAAATTTTAAAACTTTAAAATTTTTTAAAATATCCAAAAATTTAAAAAATAAAAAATAAAAATTTTAAAAATTTTTCAAAAATTACAAAAATTAAAAAAATTAAAAAAATAGTTAAAATTAACTTTTTAAATTAAAAATTATTTTAAATTAAAATTAAAATTTTAAATTTTTAAAATTGAAATTAATTTTTTTAATTTTTTATTTTAATTTTAATTTAATTTTTTAATTATTTTTTTTGCATATTACAAAACAAATTAAATATTAATTTTTTCATTTTTGTAATTTTAAAATTTATTTTATTGTTTAATTGAAATTAAATTTTTTTATTACTTAAAAATTGTATTTTTCTAAAATTGATTTCTAAAAACGAAACAAATAATAATTACTTCCATACATATTGTATTAAATAAAATTCTTATCTTAAATAAAACCTACACTTTGATCGATGAATGGAACTTTTTTCGGGATCCCGACATTTCGGGACTATTTACTGTTCTATGCTTTTAAGTAAAACTTACACTATTACATTTTTTCGTAATTGAAACTAGTTTCGGGATCCCGAAATTTTAAGAAAGACATAGAATTAGCGCTATACAATATAATATACAATTTTTAGCAAAAAAATACATTTTGGTATAAAATATTAAGTACGAGCAAAATAAATGATTTTTTCAATAAAAAAATGTTAAGAAAGTTTAAATATTATTCAAAAATTAAACTTAATAGTTTTGCTGAAAAAAAAAACCTTGACCAATAATTTTTGTATACATTGTTTAAGTATAAAATCGTGCAATTTTTACTTTAAACCTGAACTTTTTTTCGGGAGCCCGATATTTCGGGAATAGTAAAAATTTATTTACTCTTCCATACGTTTAAATAAAACTTACACTCTTAAATTTTTTCGTAATTGAAATTAGTTTCGGGATCCCAAAATTTCTCGGCAAGCATAAAATAATTTGTGCTAAGCATTTATTATTGGAAAATATTCAAGCGAAGAGAACACGTCCTGCACGCAGTGAAAAAAATATAGCATAATGCCTAAGAGTGTACGCGAAGACCGCGTAGAGTCGATTCGGCGTCGTTCTTGAAATATTCCAAGAAAATCCGACGTTTTCGAGCCAAATTTTGTTCAGCGATGATCACCATTTCCGGCTCATAGGGTATGTAACCAAGCGAAATTAGCGCATTATTGTACATACTTGTATAGGGATATGTAAAGTCTAAAGTCTATGCGGACAATCGCGCTTCGATTCAGGCCTTAAAGCAAAACATCACGCGTGTCAGTTGCTAGTTACCAGTCGAAATGCTTTAAAGACTCATTGGAAATTGGACTCAACGGATGGACATCTGAGACGTAGCCGCCAGAACAATTTGAAAGAGATAATCTTAAAAAAATAAAAGCCAAGAAATGTTCTCTCGAATAATAATAAACCTTCTCCAATAAACTTGAAGTGTATGTGTTTTTTTCTTTAAAAAAGTAGGAAACCTCGAAATGAATCACCCTTTGTATACACATAAAGTTATATAAAAATAAACACCTATTTTTATTTAGCAGTGTAAAGCTTTATGTGTGTTCGCATCTCTAACTTTTCAACATCCACTTTTCTCTAATTTACCACTGGTCAAGAGCAATATTGTTCGAATTCCTTTTACGACGTCTCATTTTGCAATTAACACTAGAAACCGCACATTTTATGCTTCATGGTTACACGCCAAAAATTTACAACCTCAATTTTCCGACAAATTACAAACACACACAAACAAGTTTGCCAAAACAAATAAACAAAAAATGTTATTAACTCGGCGGCAGCCGCACAATTAACCAACAAAAGAATCCATTAGAAATTGTTATAACAATTGTAAGTCAGACATGAGACTAAGTAAGTATTAAGAAGAAGAACAGAAACTAAGTAAATAAGTAAATAAGAAGAAAAATAAAAATAATATGAAATCATAAAATTATATAAAAAAGCAATCAAAAGAGTCCACAACACAGTTGTAAGTATATACAACGATCTGTAAGCGCGCTGAACAGCTGGCTGACTAACTGAAGTGGCTAATTGGCTAACGGCCACACTGACCAACTGGCTGACTGCAATGCAGCGGCTGTGATAGAAACTTTTAACGCTTGAATAATTGGCATCGCGTGCGCACAACGCGAAGAGCAAGACCAGCACAGAAGAGGAGATGAGCTGCGCTATGCTGAATGCCCTTGTGTGTGTGTAGGTCGTAAGAATTGATAAAGAGTCTGTTACTGTATGGACAGGTAGATTAGCGCTGCAGAATTAGACTAGTGAAGCCAGAAGTAGAGGTGTGATTTTAGAAAGAAGAAGTGGCTCTGACGTATGTATCGACAAGATAAAGCGTTGAACAAACAGTTAACGGCTAATCAGACTAATAGTAATAAGAAAGAAGCATGTAAAAGCTACTGGTAGTAAGTTGATAAGTCAGTGAGTCAGCAATGCTACTGCATGTACCATAAAAAGCGTTGAAAAGCATTGCTTGTAGTAATTCAGCTATTCAGCAAAAAAGGTAGATACTTCTGAAGTAGCTAACCACAATTATAATTAGGTACTGTGTTCAGCGCACATAATTAGCTCATCCAGCTGGTGAGGTGATTCAGGTGCTGAATTTTTTATATGAGTAAAAAATATATAAAAAAGGTACAACATTTATTCAGCAGAAATAATTCGCATTATAAGCCAATATTTGAGTAGATATAATAATTGTGCTTTGTGCCTAGCTGAATATTCCTTAAAAACTCACGATAGCAAAACACTTATTTAAGAAATCTAAACTAAAATTTTATTGTATATTGCTTAGAGTAATTCAGCCATTCAGCAAATTTTATTAGCCAATTTTTGAACAGTTTACCACGTTATAATTCAAATTCTAGCGTTATCAGTTATGCATCCGCTATTCAGCTAACAAACCGAACATATTCAGCTGCCGAATTCAACATGTACATATATGTCTTCAAAGTAAACTTGTAAATTTGAACTCATAGGAAACGAGCTCATACAAATATTATAGTCAAACACTGATTATTTTCATAAAAGTTTGAAAAAAATATTTGTGGTTCACTAACAACATATATTCAGCTAATAAAAACATTATTCAGCAACTTATTTAAGCCTAAAATTCTATACCCATTACGGCAGTAAAAAAATATGGCAACTGTAAAGTTTTTTCATTAAATTCTAGTCAATTCAGCTAAGGTCTAGTGACTTACATGATAAATAAATGTCGTAAAAAAAACACAACCTGCTTAATTTCGTTTACTCACACTACAGGCATATTCAGCCATGTATTAATATGTTTTATTATTAAAAATAAAATAAAAAATTTGTTTTTAACATGTATTCAGCTAATAAAAACATTATTCAGCAACTCATTTAACCAAAAATTAGTTATTGTCAACCAAGAATTTAAATAACTATGCACAGCCAGAACAATTCGCATAATTTTAAAACAAGTACATTAAGACATTGTTTTTAAAGAAGTAGTCTTAATTATAACGGGACAGCAACGACGTTTCAGCGAAGATTTAGTGAGTTACAATGTAATAAATTTCGTTGTAAAAAGGCAGCGTATTCAGTTTCGCTTATTTCAGTTATGTTCTTATTATTCATAAGAGAAGTAAGCAAGTAAATACCATATCAGCAATTCAGCAAAGTTCTTAGCATTAAAAATTTACCAAATAGCTTACACTAAACTACATTCGCCTACTTATTTATATAGTCATTTACTAAATATTCAATCACTAATTCAGAATTATTATAAAAATTAACTAAAACTAACATAAACAGCAATTCAGCAGCGTATTCAGCTACTCTACTCTTCAAACTTTCATGACTTTAACCTACTATTTCACCAAATAAGTGGATCTTCTTTCACTATTTGCAATCAAATTCTCAAATAAAATGTCTTTCCGTATTCAGCTAATAAACTAAACATTCAGCAAATTGTTTAAAACAAGTTTTTAAAATAATTTCTGGTAAAATACTAAATTTTAACATTTTTTTGTGCATATTCAGCCATTCAGAAAGGTATTCAGCTATTCAGCAAGGTATTCAGCAACTCAAATTTCTTTATTTTATGCCTGTTTGCCAAAAATTGCTTCATTTTCTCCAGCTGAATTAATTTTTTCAACATTTGCGTGCTTACATAATTTACAAACCACTTGAGAAAAAAATTATACAAATCGTATAATCGTATCGTTTTCATTTCTTTTCAATGCATACATTAAATTGGAGTAAAAAGTAAAAAACAAGAGCAATAACAATAAAAATGCAATTAGAAAATAGCGAAAAGAAAATTCTGCGCGTGTTTCCATTATGTTGGCTTAGTCATAAAGAATTTCCATGCTTGCATACATTGCAGATTTCTTGCAATTATATAAAGAAAAGCTTACTAATAGAAATGTGATGAAGCATTACTTCGAGTTTATTGGTTTGCGGTTTGGATATGTGAGAAATAATATAAATGAGATAGAATAATTAAAGCTGCCTTTTTTTTGAATTCTTACATGAAAAATTCTAAATGGAGACTACTATAAACCGTGAAACCAGGATCTTAAATTTTCTTTTCGAGTTGCTTTGTTTCTCGTCACCGTGATCTTCCAGCTAATTTCAAAGACCCAGTTAATCTCAAAATTTTCATTATGGAGAGCTTCTGTAAAATATCGTTGAACCAACCATCAATCTCTTAGAGTCTCGATAAGAGTAGAACTTAAACTACAGCCAGCTGGAAGCTTTCTTTAAAAGCTCACAATATGGACTCTTTCAATAGTAACACTGATTACTTTATTAGCAGGTAGACAGTCCACTCAAAAAGGTTTATCAGTCGTAAGAAGGCTTTAAGCATCGAATATTATCCGTCTCCTGAAGTACGATATACTACGTTGATCGGAAATCTTTAATAAAAACTGTGGATTGCCTAAGAGACTCCAAAGCATCTTCAAAGTCTTGAAACCACTTCGCTTATAGTTTCGAAGTAAAAACTATCTCATAGGTAATCACCTAAGAGACTCCAATGCATCTAAATGCTCAACACTTTTTTCGAAGTCTTGAATCGATAGTTTAAGTCATATTAAATATAAAAAATCGTCTCGATTAAGCAATGTACTCACCCTTCAACAAATGCTGCAATATATTATCCTTATGCTCCTCCGAATGTGGCTCACCCAGCACGATTAGCAAATAACAACCGGTTAGTGGACTTGGTGGCCCAACCATGCCACCGCCCAAACTCGATGGACCGCCACCGCCATCAGAGCAAGCTGTATCGAGTGGTGGACGACCGCCCGCCTCTTCGGACGGGGGCAATGAGCTGGCGCCCGCATCGGTGCCAGCATCATCGCCGCCCATAGATGAGGTGGAAGCGGCACCGCCCAAACCAACAACGCCACCACCAACACCGCCACCATCGCCAGCCACACCATCATCTGTTGCATCGCCTGTACCAGCTGCTGCGCCAACGGCTGCCAAAGCATCCGCTGCTCCGCCGGTGTTGGTATTTACGGCGCTCTCAGCGCCACCGCCATTCAAGTGCTCGGCCACCGTTGTGCCAGTGCCATTGGTCGTAGTTGTGGTTGTGCCGCCATTAGTTGCCAAGCCGTTGCCTTCGCCATTAGTAGCGGCGACGCTGGCATTGTTGCCGTTGCCGTTGGCCATGGTTTGTGGCGTCTCGTGGGTGGCGCGCTAAAGTCGGCTCTCGGGATTTAGTTGGATTTTTTGTTTTCGGTACTCGTTGGCGCTACGCGTTTACAATAGTGGCGCTACAGCAGCAGCGCAGCGGTAACTTCAAATGTGTTTGCAAGTCAGTGAGTTCAATTTCAATATTTTAGTTTTACCGGTTTGGTTTATATCCCTGTAGTTTTTGCTTTAGTCAGTTTTAGATTTTAAAAATTCAGCTTTTAGTTTTTATTATTTCCTTTCAAGTTCGTCACTTTTTAATGTTACTGTTTAACAGGAACCTGCTCGAAATACACACAGCGTGAATTGTTGTCGTTTTGAAAACCACACAATTCGACGATTTTAAAGCTTCAGCTCGGCGCTGTGCTCAACACTCAACTTACACGCACACGTTTTCTTTGATTTGAGTACTTCTTGGAAGTTTCAATTCAAAATCAGTCTTTTCTTTCTTAGCTTTTGGTTATATAGGGGTCGTTTTACTTTAACTGGTGTGTGTCTTGGCTAGTTTGCGGGTTCAAGTACGCACTAAATCACATTCGCCGAAATGCTTAAAAATTTTATAAAAAATCCATTCGTAAACAGTTTTCAAATACTTTTCCAATTATTAACTTCTCGCTTCTTCACTGATTTTCTTCAAATACTTCTTGCAGCCTAGCGGTTTCTGCTGCGAGTCACTTGTGGCAAGCGCCGTCGTTGACTGACTGACGTTCTTGCACGACTGCAGCGCTTCGTCTCGAAATTCTAGCAGAGCGCAAACTTTTCTGCACTAAATTTAGTTGTTGTATTTGTATTTGCCGTTCTTTGTGACGCCCGACTCCACTTTGTCTATGCAGTTGTTGCTGCGCTGTGTGTTGTTGTTGTTTTTATGTATGTGCTCGCGCTGCTTAACGTTTACAAAAGGAAATTGGAAAAGCGCGTGATTTGCATTAGTTCTATTTAGCACTTCTGTTGCTTGTGTATTAGTCTGTGTTGGCTTTTTTTTGATAAATTGAAGAGTTTTTGAAAGTGAAGTTTTTTGTTGTTGTTTTGTTTTCGTTGCACACAGTTGCAAATGCAACGTTTACAAGTAAATTAATTAATAATTATTTAGGCTGTTATACAGGGTGTTTCACAAGCTTTAAAACTTTATTTTTTGCAATTATAATTTTTCAACTTTTTTTGCAATATATTTTTTTCAATTATTTTTTCGTATCTAGTTGGCGCTGTATGATATTTTTAATTTTCATTAATTCAATATTTATTTTTTATAGTTTTGCATTGCTTTTCTGAGGACTTGTAAACACTTTAATGATTTTTTTTTATAAATTTTCATTAATAACTGTATTTTTCTTTTTTTTTTTTTTTGTTTTAAATATTATTTACGTGCAGTTTGACTGATAGATTTTTAATTTTAAGCATAAATATTTTTGTATTTTTCTGCACCTTTTTGTTTTCTTTTGTTGTTTTAACCAGCTGTTGGCTTCTTAAGTTCACCAAGAGTCGTAAAATCTGAAAAAAATAAAATAATTATATTAATAAAAGATGTAAAATTATAAAAAAAATAGTTAGAACAAACAAAAAAATCGGAAATAAATATTAAGTGGAATACAGCGTGTAGCAATAGTATTCTCTTAAATATCCAAAAAGCATTGAATTCCGTATACATGTATTATTATATACTTGTTTTAAATATTTTTATCGACATTTGGAAGTGTAGAGAACATTTTGGCACACCCTGTATTTTATAATTTGAAAATGTTTCTACAAAAAAAATATTTTTGGCACAACCCGCATTTATAATTTTAAATATATTTTTTTAGAAACTAATACTGAAAGTATATAAAGTCTCCTAAGCTCCATTTGAAAATTAAAAAAATAAATAATAATAATTTATTGAACACTCGGTATATTATATCCTTGATTTAAAATTTTTTGCGCATTTAACCTTTTGTTTGAAAAAAAAAACAATTTTTGACACGCCCTGTGTTCTATAATTATAAATAAATTTTTTGAAACAAATTTTGCAGAAATAAGTCTCTTAAGCTCCATTGGAAAATTAAAAAAAATAGAATACTTTATTGAGCATCCTGTATTTTATACTATTTTACATATTTAAGGCACTATGCACTAGGTCTATGTTTTTTTCCTATTTTACACCCTGTATTTTATATTCTTAAATAATTTTTTAAAGACTTTCAGAGTACAGGCTCTTAATCTTCATTGGAAAATTAAGAAAAGATAATAAGAACAATAATGACTATGTAAATAATACCTAATAAATATATAAATAATAATATCAACAAAAATATTTATAACCTTTTTAACCAAGTGCCATATGTTCCTTCACTATCTTTACAAGCTTACCTATTCCTCTATACACTATATTTATAACATAAGCCAGCGAAAGATTTATATATAACTGCCGCGTACTTTAGCTAATAGACTTAGGAGGCATTCTTTTAATTGACTCGATTAACATTCTTTCAAATTTTAATATCTCTATAAACAATACTCTAATTGACCTAATGTAGAGGCCCCAACTCTCCTAATTGACTCAATTAATAACTTTTCAACAAATAATATATAGTCATACGTAAGTCTTTCCATGATGAAATGCCAAACAATACCCAACAAAAACATGATAGCTTGAAGCTTGACACGACTGACGTGCGATCTGTCAAAAAAAACTATTGAAAAGAGTACTTCTACTTGAATTACCTTTTATTTGTAGATAATTTGGAATTTACCAATTAAAGGCGTCGTTTTAGAATATCTGTCAATTTAGATACCGCCTTATTGACTCAATTAATAAATTTCTACTATACCTTTTAGCGTAAATACATTTTTAATCGTTATCATATAGTTCTGTCTCAATTGAGACAAAAAAGACATCCCATTAATGAAAATTTCATCTTTCAGTTATAGTGTAGACAACCTGCTCATTGACTTAATTGGTATTAGCGTAGTGTGTTGACTCAACGAAAAAAGCTATATCAGCTAATATCAGCTATTGGTGTTTGCCTAAACAATTTGCCAATTAACTTAATTAAAGTATTTTCTGAATAGATACTGATCTAATTGACTCAATTAACAATTTATCTTTAGCTTTTAGTATGAATAATTTTTAATTGTTTTAAATAAGGTGCTGTCTCAAGAGAGACAATATAGACATCACTTAATTGGCTCAATTAAAAATTTTGCTTCTACTAGTGTTAGTGTAGACAACTTAATAATTAACTAGTTGGCATTGGTGCAGATAATTTGCTAATTACTTTAATTAATGCGCTTTTCGATTTTTCATAATTGACTAAATTAACAAATATAACTAACAACTAAGTATATGTTGTAATGTTATATGTTGTAAGTGTAGACAACTGCCAACAAACTTATTCCAGTTTTTAATTGAATAGTATTCAAGACAACTTAGATACCCCTTAATTAACTCAATTATTAATTTTTAATTCTACATTAGGTTTCAGCGCTTAGATTGAATATAATAGAGCTTTAGTGTCTAGCAATGAACGAGCACAAAAATAGGCGAACTTTGATTTCAATATTTTTCAGCATATAAGAAAATATTATTGAAAAAAAAACCAGGTTCCGAGCACGGCTTAACCGAAGTTCGTTTTTCTAAGCAAAGCTTTATTGATTCAGTGAATAAAGAGTCGAGACACAGATTTGTGATTTTTGAAGTCTTAACGCCTGCATTGAGAATCTGTAGAAGGAACTTATAACTCTTAAGGTTGAGGCCACTGACTCCGAATTTCGTTGGCAAATTTATATCTTTTAATGATGAAATGGCAAACGTTACTGAAGAGAAATATCAAAACGGAAAAAATATGGCGTCGCTTGCTGTCCCTATTGGTTTACTTTCGTAATGGCCTACTAACAAAATAGTTCAGTTCTGACTAAAACAAAAAAAATTAAATTATGAAATTATAAAAATTTAGTTTTTTTGGGTTTAAAAAAGAGAGGAATGTCACAACTTGCAATAAAATCTCAAGCCTGCCTCTCACTTTTACATCATTTCGAAAAACTGCAATACAATAATAACAACATTTACAATAACCACCATTATTTAAGGTTAACAAAAAGCAGTATATTTAGTACCGTGTCGCCGCTATTTGTCCACTTAGTGCAAACGATCACTCACCAACTAAGCAAATAACCGAAAGCATGGCAACCAAGGAGTAAAATACCCACAAAGGGTGTATAGCAGCCGAGAACAAGCTATTTGAAGGCAAACTTTTGGCGGTGAGTGTAAGTTAACTAAGTTAACATTATGACCAGCGGCAAAGCAGTTAACAATAAGGAGCTGCGACCGTAGTGCCAAAAACACAAAAGCGCAACAACAAAAAATCAAAGAAGCATAACCAAGCGATATTATGCTGAGAATTTCCTTGGCTTGGTAAACATAGTCGTTGTTTTTATTGTTGTACCCCGTTTACGCTCACTGCGTTTCTAATAACCTTTGTCATTGTATGCATACATAATATTTAGTAAATGTCGGAAAAAGTGTCGTTTATATGAAAATACGGCATAATAAAATTTGTCAGCATTTTGTATGGATAGTCATAATGCCATATCGTGGCGCGATAGGACGATAAGATTAAATGATTTGCAGAAAAAGTAATCGTTACGGACAATATTGTCAGTGTGTATGAAATTATGAAATATTTAAATGATAGCTGTGCTTTTATGAACAGAGAAATTACTTTTTATACAGGGTGCTTGGTATAAAAATTGTAATGGTAATAAAAATTATATAAGGTTATTACATATATTTAACGCTGGAAACGCTGGGATTTACTCTGTGTTAATTGAACAAAAATTTTATCGGTAATCATTACAAATAATAATCATTACCATTTATAATCATTATCACTAATAAAGACAAATATTAGTAAGTAATACGTTTACGATTTATTATTTCTGTTTTTTTAAAATAATAAAAAAAAATATCGGTTATTACGTGCTTGCTTTAAAAAGTGCTTGTTTTTAAACTATAATGGTAATGAAAATTATATAAGGTAATCATAAATAAACGCTAGAAACGCTGAGATTTACTCTGTGTTATTTGAACAAAAATTTTATAGGTAATCATTACAACTAATAATCATTACCATTTATAATCATTATCACTAATGAAGTCAAATATTAGTAAGTAATACGTTTACGATTTTTTCTTTCTGTTTTTTGAAATAAATATATCGGTAATCATTACAATAAGTAATCATTATTATAATCATTACAATTCATGAAGACTACTGTTATAACACAATATAATAGTGTTAACAGCAAACAATTATTTTAATGAATAATGGAATAATGATTACCATCAATAATCATTACTATTCATAATTATTACCATCAATAATCATTACAATTCATAATTATTACCATCAGTAATCATTACGATTCATGGTTATTACTGTTAATAATCATTCAAATGCATAATTGATTATAATCATCAACGGCCACTACAATTTACAATGATTACTATTAATACTCTTCTTTTAGGAAACGCAATTATACCGTAATAACAATTTCACAACATGGCATAGTTATGATTACATTTTTTGCAACTAATAAAATCATTTGAGAAACTTCCTCATAACAGTAATCCTTACTCAAGTGATTACTATCAATAAATAATACAATTAGTAATGATTACTAGCAATAACCACTGCAATAAATAATCATTATTTTAGATAATCACCTATGGCAGCAGTCATTACACTTTATAATGATTACTAACGGCTGATCCAAGTAGAGGTACTTTTTTCAATAGCCTTTTTTAACCGATCACGCGTGAGTCGTGTCAAGCTGTCTTGCATTTTATCATGGAAAGACTTACGCTTGAACAACCGACCTTTATATCCTTTCGCTCTATGGGCACTGGAAAAGTTCAAAAAATATCCGACGTTTTCGAGCCAAATGGGTATGGGTATAAATTTGGTACGAAGAGCAGCCTGAAGAGATTCAAGAGCTGTCATTTAATACAAAAAAAACAACGCTTTGGTATGGTTTGTGTCCCGGCGGAATCATCGCATAATATTTCGTCAATGGCGACCGTTATCACGCCAAGATAACCGACCACTTGATACCTGAAAATGAAGCTCGTGATCTCAACGACATTTGGTTTCAGTTAGACGGAGCCACTTAGCACACATCGCTTGAATCAAAAGATTTATTGAGAGAACATTTCGGTGATAATTTCATGTTTTGAGCCAGTCGATCGGCCAGCAAGTTCGTGTGATATCACACCGTTCTTTGGGGTTATCTAAAGTCTATGCGGACAATCCCGCTTTGATTGAAGCAAAACATCACACGTAAGCCAAAGCGGTTAAATGGAGAGTATTTCTCCCAAACAAAGATACAACTCAAGCTTTCTAATTGGCCCAATATTATTCTCCAAAGTTCATTTTTATAATATTCAGACTATCTTGAAGACTATTCCGTAAGTGTAGGTCTATGGTAAAAGCGAACATTTCATGGAAAGCCAAGAAAGCGATATTATACTATACAGAACTTGAAAACTATTATTAACTAATTTTAATACAGGCTTATTTGGAAAGAGTATTTGTTAGACCTACTACTTCAGTAGTACCTTTTCAGTTGAAGACTCTTTAAAATCCACTCATTGAACTCTGTTTCCACAAAAGTCTTTAAAACACTTAATTTTTGCATGTAAAATTTATCATTCTCCAACGAGTAGAATTTATTTATTTTATAACATCGAATCACCCTCTCACCTCCTCCACCAACTGCTACTCTTCTCTCAATAAGACCTGTCAAAAAGTTTACTTCCCTCAGTGCTAATGCTGGCGTAGACATTACTAAAAATAGCATGAGCGTCGTCGCGTTTATGGCGTCGCTTCATGTTAAGCAACAAAAAAGATAATTATGTATGTTTCCATAAAATTTCGCAATTAAATTGAAGTAAAAGTTATAAATAACACTTTCAGCAAACAACGAGTTGTAAATGTAGCAAAGGAATGGAAATGAAGACGCAGCTGGATGGATGCAGACAAATGCGGGCGAGTGCATAAATGATCTGTTGAGAAGATACATATGACTTACATGACTAACAGAAGATATATTTGCCTTAAAGGAAATAAAGCCGAAAAACATAGAGTTGGGTATAAGATCGGCTACAGTGCTTCAAAAAAGTATTAGTGTTTTTTTTTCCAAGTTGAAAGTTTTGAGTTCTGAGATATTTATCTGCTTGCAGTTCTTTTGGAAAGACTTTCAAATACTCAGCTCAAGAAGTAAAGTCTTTCAGAAAAGTTTGTTCCTAGGTAAATAACTTAATTGCATCACTAAAAGGTTGAGCAATACCTATTAAACCAACTTTACTCGGTACCATACTTTTGGAGTCCTTACTTATATTTGTCAAGATCTACCTCAGAAAACTACAAGATCTTTAAAGAGTTGAGACCGTTTATCAATATTTATGTTGTCATTGACATTACTCGAGTGGCTCTTCCGCACTATAAAACTATGTTAGAATGATCGCTCATGAAAACACGCTCGAAGATATGGCCTAAAGATAACTTGGTTAGTTCGTGGAAGATATCAGGTTAAAAACTCTGAATATGAGCTTTCCTCTTTCAAGGATTCTAGGTATTCAACTTAAATATTAGAAATTAACAGAGAGTCTTGTCGGGAATTGTAGTCTAACTGGATCATACTCAACACTTCGAAGTAGTGATTGAAGGATAGCTTGCTTAGTTCGTGCAGAATTTTAGGTTAAAAAGTCTAAATCTGAGCCCTTCTGATAGATTAATTTAACGAATACTCGTCATGTTAATTTTTCAAGTATTCTTTATATTCAATTTAATTTTTTTGGATAAATTGAATAGAATACAATAGAGAGTCTAGTAGGGAATTGCTGGAGTAGGAAAGATTCTCACGAACTGCAGTAGTATTTGAGGGAAGACGAATTGACACTTAGCAAGGTATTTATCTAACCAGTTGACTCTAAAAGACGATATTTTATTAAAGTGGTTGACCCGGAATCGGAAATACCGTTGATTACTCACTCTAAAGTTTTTACTTGCCAGTTCTGATGAGATTTGATACGGTGTATGGGACTCCTGTAGTCTTTTTAGAATTCTTCCATTAACACTCTTGTACAGATTTTTAAGGATCACTGTCATGTCGGTATACCTGATGTGAAACTTCAAATTATTTTTTATATTTTGCTGAACTTTAAGGCAATTTGGACTTCAAAGCTTCGTGAACTCTAGCATAATGCTAAGTCTTGCTAAATTTCGCTTTTGCTTAGTTATAATAAAAATTCTAACAACCTTTATTTTTGCTGTGATAATCAAGATTCTTTCCTGCCTTTTCACAGCACTTGTTTTGAGCTTTACGAAGCTGGTTTGATAGCGACTTCTGTGGTACTTTTGCTTTTATTATTGTTACGTTTCTTTAAAGTAAGTATCCACAAGACAGTTCCATGAGAAACTGTGAACAATTTCGACCTTTTTCGGTAAAATTGAAAGTTTCTGAGATATGTAGTGTTAAGACGCCAACTCACTATCAATGATTAACTCAAGACAAAATGTATACCTCAAAGGTGAAGCTAAGCTTAGTAAAAACAACCAACCTGTTAACAATTTGCTCATACTTTAAGCTTATACACATTTCCAAAGCTTTATAGATTTTAAAGCTTTCTTAACCACTTTCAACTAATTTTTGACTATTACGTTGCTGCTCGAACTTAATCTTGACTGTATTTTTGAGTTGGAAAGTTTCTCATTAAATCAATTAGTCGATCGGAAGCTTTATTCTATAAGTGCAAATAGAACACCGAAAAGGGGTTGGGAAGTTGGGTAAAAAACAAAAATAAATTCAAAAACGATTATCTTTTTAATAATTTACTCACCCACGACAGTTTTTTTTAATTATAAAAGCTTTCTAAGCTTTGATCACAAAGCATCTTACTAGCTTTTGCTCTGCTACAACGATAGAAATTGCGCATATTCTTTTGGCTTAGAAAATCTTTTCATAAATTTCATTAACTACTATGCTTAGGTAACTAAAAGCTCTCAGGACTCAAATTTTTTAAAAGCTGAATAAGACTTATACCACAAAAGGATGCAAAGCTGAGCAAATTTTCAGAAACAAACCTCCCAATAAAGTTTTGCTCGACCTCAAAGCATTTTTTTAATTTGGCAAGCTTTCCATACTTTCAATAACATTTCATTACATAATAAGATCACGAAAGGATGATAAACTGAAAACTGAGCTAAGTAAACATATAAGGAGACTCGAAAAACGTAACTCCTGTTAGCTTTTTCTCAACCATAAAGCTTTTTTCCAACTTACAAAAGCTTTCTAGATTTTTGACGGTATCACAAACCAACTTTCTCCACTCTCCAATCAATTTAGAATAAATGATGTGCTTTTGGCAATTAATTTTTCTTAATCAAACTAATTACACAATTTGCTTGCATTTGCGAAATTGCGAAAATAACAAATGCTCATAAAAGTTCACGGTGCAAATGCATATGTAAGAGACCGCCAGCGCTAGCAAACGTGAGCCAGAAGTCAAGGCGAATCTCGTGCACCTAGACGAAGCCTTTAAAGCTTCCACACAAACATACATTTGTATTTATGCAAATTTATATTTATACACGAAAGCATTTCCGCCGCACAACGAACACGCGAACGCCACGCCGACAAAAAAGGGAGTGGCAACAGCACTTAAGACGTATGGCGGCGCACACGGTACTGCGGTATGGTTGATGATGATGTGGATGATGAGCAACACAGAGGACTTTGCTGCTGAGCATGTGTGCGACGAACACTCATGGACTTCATGGTCTTCATTATTGTTGCTGTTGCTGTTAATGACAATGATGACGACACTGTGGCGGCGCCGACTACACTCGGCTCGCACATAGATGAGCTAACGCTGACTTTGATCTGCCACCAGCGCCAACGACCATGGTTGTTGGCAATTTTGTCAACATTGCTCTTGTCGTTGCTTTCTTTTTTTTTTGGTTTCTTTTTGACTGCGGCTTGTGCGCTTGTTGGCACTGTCACGGCTGCCGCCGTTCTTGGTGTTGCGAAATGACATGCGAACAATTCACATTTGCGGCGAGTGCCAAGCGTTCCGAGCCGAGTTCTCGAGCCCTTTCTTTCTTTTTTACTTTTCTTCTTCTACTTTTATTTGGCACTGGCAATGGTGGCGAGTGGTAGCTAGTGGCAGACTCCTCCAACATAGTGTCGCACGCACTTGCCGAATTCTAAGCGGTACTCGGCCCCTTGGCCTTTCTTTCGGCTTTTGCTTTATTTTGGTGCCAAAGAAAATGTGCGCTATTGAATATTGTTAATGAGGCGCAGTTGGAAATGGCTGTCAGCTTCTATTTGTTTCGTGTGTTTTTTTTTTTTTAATTTATTCAACGTCTTCGTCTTCTGCTCGCGTGTTTTGCTATGCACTCAACTTTTCTGTGTGGCAAAGGAAGAATAATGAGCGAGATTTATTATGAATGTCTTGCGGTGAATTGAATTATTGGAGCACAAGTAGAGAATTAATTGCTTTGATTTTCCTGCTTAAAATAAGTGTTTGAGCTTAATTGTGCTTTTGTGTTGAAGAATTGTTGTCATTTGTGGATTTATATTTTAAATTTTAATCAACAAAATAGTTAAGACAAATTCCATTCAGAATATTCTTAATCGAAAAAGAAAATTTCAAGCTTTAAGTGAGCTTCGACCAGCTGCTGGCTGCTAATAAGAAGCTTTTTTCACCACTAAGTGACGACTACTTTCGACAATTTTTCAAACTTTCAGCTTTAAGCGAGGTTCGACCGGTTGCTGAAAGCTCATAAGAAACTTCTTCGAAAACTTTTGCCTATTAACCACTGCTCCCGACAAATTTTCTACTTTCAGTGAGACTCTTAAATTGAACACAAGACCTACACAATGACAATGTTCTCCATAGTCTCTGAACCGTAAATGATCTTTTTGGAAAATTTTGATATTGTGATAAACCGAGCTTGATGTTCTGCAAAACTATATGTATATATATATATTGCATAAACGATACGAGCTTTAAGTGGATTAAACAGCTTCCCCAATATATTAACTCAAATCCGCGAAGACATTAAACTCTATTTTTGAATCAGTTTCGAACTCGTCAACTACTATTTCGAAAACGTACCATTAGCATCATTTTAGCGTTAGAAGCTTTAAGCTCTTTCTCAGCTTTTCTTAAAAAACTGAAATTCTAACCAATCTTTTTTGAATATACTTAAAGCTTTATAAAATTTGTCCCAAAAATACAACATTCTTTGACTGTTCCAAAATGAATTCTGTATTACTTTTATGTTAAGCGAAGCATTTTATCTTTTCAAAACGCGAATTCAAATTTAAAATTATGTTTCATTTTTCAAAAATATCGTTGCAGCGTTGAGAACTTTAATCTCTTTGCAACATCTCAGCCGCTTTCTGGCTTTTTTAAGTTATGAGCTTTCACTTTTGTAAAAGTTTCTCCAGCATAAAAGTGCTTTAAGCTTTTGAAGCAACTTTCACAGCATAAAAGTGCTTTAAGCTTATGAAGCAACATATCAGCCGCTTTCTGGCTTTCTTAAGTTATAAGCTTTCGGTTTTTTAAAAGCTTCTCTAGCATAAAAGTGCTTTAGGCTTATGAAGCATTTTTCTCAAAATAAAAGCTCTATATATCACTCTATATTTGTATAAAATGAATTCGGTATGTAACAATTTTAAAAGAATCGCTTATTTATTGCTTTATTGTAGATTTATTCTACAAACTTTGTTCGGTCAGGCTTTTTATTGAAAAAAAATTGTGAAATGTTGTTCGAGATGTCCCAAATTAATTCCACAAAAATATCATTTGTGGTTAAATTTTATACTCTCTGTAGATTCACAGTCGTTCCATTGTGCTTTATTAAGCTTTCACATAAATATTGTTATTCCGTATAGTTCAATATGCTTCGTCTTCGTATGCAATGAGATGAAAAGTTTTTGAAGCTTTCACATTAATTTTGTTCGTCCAATATGTTCAGTCTTCCTTTAACCGGATGAAAAACCATCTATTCCAGCTAATTTTAGTATCGATACAACTCCCTCAACGCCAACTGCATATTGGGCTTTCCATAATTTATTTTTGAAATGCCACAACCCGCCTATATCTGCTGGCAATTGCAGTTGTTTTGCCATGTGCCTTTTGTGGCTGATTGTTCTGGTGAAATTTTGCGACCATGCGAGTTGAGGCATAGCCAACGGTGCTATGGTTGCGCATAAAAATAGCTGAAGTCATCAATCAAAAACAAAACAAACAACAGACCGAACTGGCAGGCAAAAATGGCAGAAAAAAGCAGAAAGGGCATAAGCAGAGGATTACATAAGTCGACTGGAGGATGAGCAAATATAGATTTGTACACCAGCAGTGGCTCACATACAGCCACAGTGGCAATAAGCCGCAAGCTTTGCATTAACTTTAGATTTCTAAGAGTGGTGTAGCCGATACATTAATGCATGAATATATTTATGTGTGCAGAATTATTTATTACTAGAATTGCTACTCATTTCAACTGCTGACATCTTGTAGCCACTACTACGGCTACAAGCGAAGAGAGAGACACGCCTGCAGAGCTTAATGAAAATCCCAGCGGCAGCGAACTGTTGTACGACAGCTGTGCGAGGTCCCGTGCGGGTTGACATACAGCCGCGCGCGTTGACGACAGAGTACAGCTGGAAAACGTGAGTCAACGAAGTGAGCCCCAATATATACACACACACAGCTTGTAAGCACGACAAAGTGCTAAAAGAAGACGAGTTATGGTCTCACTTGCGATTTGACTTGTTGGCGGCCGGTTCGACGCACTGCTGCGCTGACTAGCATGGCTGTTTGACTGACAGCGCTGCTTGACTAACTAACGGGCTGACAGACTAACTCACAATTTCACTGCCAGACTCACTTGCTGCCTCCCCAACTCGCTTGCTGACTGTCCGACTCACCGACTGACTACCTGACACGCTGTGCGATTAAGTGCCTTACGTCGTAGCAGACAAAGATCAACGATGGCATCGTTACTGGAAGACGATGTCTATGGCAGCAGGCTAACAAATGGCCCACGACAATTTTGCAAGTGTAAAAATTAAGGAAAGAGAACGATGAAAGAGAATTTCATGCATATACAAATTGCCAATGAATCTTTGGAGATTTCTACGTTGCATGGTGGCGCAAGAGAAATAACGAAATGGAGCCTAACTTTAGTAATCAAAGAAAAAAAAAGAATTTATTTTGAGGATTGGAAATTAACGAGCTGGCTATTAAGGTCTGACTGAGGTTTGAAATCGGATTAAGTAACTAGCATAGAGCGGTATTCTCAAAAGTCACTATTACTCATAACTCATAGATAAAAGGGTTAGGATCTCGCGGAAAGCTGCAGAAGTCCGCACTATGATAGCGAAAATTAGCTGGCACCTTCGGTAAAGTTAAGTGACGGCAAGGAATTGCTTACCAAAGACATACATGAGGTATTCTTACAACCAAAAGTTCGAGTACGATTCGCTGTATGGTTTAAACCATAATATGGCTTGGCACCTGTATGAAAGTAAAATCAATATGGCTAACGCTTTTCTGATAGTTTCAAAGAGCTTCCTCAATACATGAGGATCTTTTGGCCCATATATGGGAGCTTTTGATATCAGAAAGGACTAACATTTCAGCCGCCTCACCCTCGTTGTATATATCCCGCGGAAATCGCGGAGCTCTAAAGTACTGAAATCTATATTTTGAAAATCTATCAGTTTGATACTAATTTTTGTAACCATATTAGCTTAAATTCTCCCTGATGCTCCGAGCTTTTATTTTTTCATCGCACCAAATTCATTTCAAGCTGTACAAGGTAAATTTTGAAAGAGTAGACTCTGATGATCTCGCTCAGTCTAGAGGGCTGTAGAGAGAAACTCTCTCTCTCTCACATACACAAGTCTCCTGCTCTCTATATCGGTTTTATCAATAAAAAAAGTTCTGACTAAGAAAATAATTTGCAGATACTTAAAAAATATATATTCAGTTCGACTGTTCTTGGTACTATAAATGATAGTTTAGCCTGTAGAAGAATATTTATTTAGACGGAACTGGGCAAGATAATCCACTAAGCTAGATTGGAGTCACTTCTTGGCACAAGATGTAGTAGTTTAAGCAAGCCTTTTGTTGAAACTCGTACAATTCTCTATTCTTTTCTTTCCGTTAGTCCAAGTTGTTCAAAATAACTTACTTGAGACACCTTTTGGTACTAGAAAAGCTTATCTAAGTTCTAGTTCGCGCAATTTTAAGATTTTCCTTCGTTAAAGGCAAATCCGCTAGAGAAACGTTCCGTGAGATTAATGGTGTTTTGGGCGATGGTACTCTATCACTTCGAACTGTGGAGGAATAGTTTCGACGATTCAGAGCGGGTGAAAACGACACTATGGATAAGCCAGCCGGCGGAAGACCTGTGACAACGAATACCGATCAAATCATTGAAAACATCGAGTTAGATCGGCATGTGGCATCTCGTGACTTCGCCCAGAAGATGGAAGATAGTCACCAAACTATTTTAAACCATCTGCAGAAGACTGGATACACAAAAAAGCTTGATCTTTGAATGCCGCATGATTTGCGGTAAAAAAACCTTCTGGACCGAATCAACGCCTGCGATATGCTGCTGTAGTGGAACGAACTCGACCCATTTTTGAAGCGGATTGTGACTGGCAACGAAAAATGGATCACATACGACAATATCAAGCGGAAACGATAGTGGTCGAAGGCCGGTGAATCGTCCCGAACAGTGGCCAAGTCGGGATTGACGGCCAAGAAGGTTTTGCTGAGTGTTTGGTGGGATTTGAAGAGAGTCATCCACTATGAGCTGCTCTTATATGGCCAGACGCTTAATTCTACCATCTACTGCGAACAACTGAACCGCTTGAAGCAGGCGATCGACCAGAAGCGTCCAGAATTGGCCAACAGGAAGGGTGTAGTGTTCCACCAGGACAACGCCAGACCACGCACTTCGTCGATGACTTGTCAGAAACTACGCGAACTTGGATAATAAGGAGGGTGGGCTTCTACGAGGGGGATATCATGAAGTTCCCGTCAAGATGGAAACAGATTATCGAACCGAATGGCGCTTATTTCAACTAAATCCAATCACTGTAACACTTTTTATAAAGCATTGCATAAAGAGCAAAAAAGCGGAAGGGAGATTTTTGACAACTTTATACTATATAAATCCTTTCTTAAATACTAAAATCCTATACTTTAGCATTTTTCCCATCAATTTTAAAGAGCGACAATTAAAGACGCCAGAGCCCTGCATTATCTGTCTACTCGCCAATATGAAAGTGCAGCAAAAAAAGCAATAAAAAACCGTCTGTCAATAGTTCAAGTCACGAGAAGCAGTCGTAAAACTTAATAAGCAGCGCTCATGCTTTATGTGGCACCACTGCAGCGCTCAGTTGCAGCGCGCGCGCTGCTGGACGCCTTCACAGCACCAACTGCACAGATATTTGCTATTTGTCGAGTTTCTCGCCGGCTTTTATGGCCTATTCGCTGCTTTGCAACTCCGGCAACTATTTTCGTGTGTATGTGTGTTTGTGGCATGTCGCATGACTCATCGCGTACGATTTTTGCTTTCAATTTTTTGGAATACCGTTTTGCTTTTTGCCACAGCGCCAGTTTAATGAGGCAGAAAGCCATGCGCTAAGTAACTAAAAGTCAGCAATACATCACACACACACACATACATACAGTGCAGCATTGGTAGAAGTACGCGAAAAATTCATTTCAACATTGCAGTTTAAGTTATTTATTTGCTTCAACACATGACCTCACCCTGCGGCGGCACCCTCGCTCCCCACGCACACACACACACACACTCTTGCAAGCGGACGCTATCCATTATATGGAATCTTCCAGCGCTACGCAATCTCATTTGAGGGGCGCGAATTTCACTTTGGCCACACGCCAACCAAAGAAGACACATGCTCCTTCTCTCCCCTCCAGCGCCTGCTCTCCCTTCGCAGGCACTCACTGCGACAGCGACAGGAAATGCTATAAAAAACTTTTTATTGGCAAACGTTGACATGCAATGCGTTACATTACAAGCATTACATGCATGCATTACCAATACACATACAACAACTACTTGGCTGGCTACTTTGTCACTTTACTGTTACTTTTACTCTTTAGTCGCGCTTTGTTACGCTGTTTGTTGTGACTATTTATGTTCTTTATTGTTGTTGCTAGTATGCACTACATACATGAATATAAATTATATACACACTTATGCATATATATACATACATATACATATACATATATAATTATATAAATATTTCAAATAACTCCTGTATCCTTCTTCACTCTCTCTTGGTAACTTAAATGTCCTACCAGCTCGTAGACACGCTGTCTTTTAATGCCACTCGGCCAAGTATATAAGTATATAATTGATATCGCCAAGAGTGGTTATGGCTAAAATTGTATTTATATTTTTAAAAGCAACTCTGGAATTAATCTTAATTTCTCTATTTCGCAGCACTCAGCACTTACGGTTTAGTCGAGCAATTATTTAAACACATTATATATCTCTTCGTATCGACCAGTTCTAGAAGTCTTAAACTAGATCTTTGTTACAGAAAAAACGTTAAGCTTGGCTGCTCCTAAGCTATAATACCATCCACATGTACACTTTAATAGCATTAAATGGTATAAAAAGATCTCTATTCTGATTTTGATCGTTCAATTTGATTGATCTGCAGATATTGTTAGGAAAATGAGGCGATGCTTTGAATAATACTCTTTGTCAAATTTCTCGGCAAAGGACAAACTTTTCCATACAAGCACTCTATTTCAATGTTTCTCTTCCTATAGCATAATGATACTTTACCGGCAATTTTGATAAATTACCGAATTCTTTGAGAGAAAAGAGAGTGTCCAAAATTTCAGATCAATATCTAAAAAATCTAAAACCTAAGAGACACGTTCGGCATGGCTAAGTCAACTCAGCTCACGCCACATGATTTGGTCCACACATTCTGAGGTTTCCGTTCCGTTTCTTGTTTGAGGGTAACAAACATCGTACCGAGCTTAATATTCTCTTATTCAGAGTATAAAAGAGCTTCTGATTTACCTACCAAATTGAGTTGTTTCTTTGTTTCTGATATTGGCTCCATCGAGTACCTAAAGTTCCCTAACATATATGCATGTGCTTTTGTCGAATATTTGGTATAAGTATCGGCATTATTTGGTAGATATTATAAGCAGTTTTTTTAATTTGGAAGAAATCGCCCTGACTTGAATGTGAGTATACGTAAGTAAAAAAAAATAATATTCCTCACTTATGTATTCTCATGGTCATCTATTGTGTGTTCCTGTACCAGGTTCGCCATTTAATTATTACCACCAGCAACCCATATCAGATAATAGATTTTCAAGAAAAATCACTCTTTGTTAATCTCTACCATCATTGCTCTTCTTCTCTCTCCCTCTCTTTGATAAAAGTTCTTAATTTCTGACTAAACCTTCTCAGTGCATTTACGCAGTTCCTACTAATTCATTAAGGGGTCCCGGTGATATAGATCGATTTTTTTGTTTGATAGTTCGAAAGTATAGTCCTTTAAGAATATACTGTAAAATTTTTGGAAGGATATTCACATTATTTTAGCTTTTACAGCCATTTTAGCAGCTAGCGCGCGGTCGAGGGGCTCGATGAATGAATGCTCTGTACGTCATTTATCTCAAAACTACTTTTTTCGGCGTGCCGTTGATGAAAAAAAAAACTGTTCATCCGAATCACTTGAAATTTTAATATGGTGTTTATAAAATCAATATCTATCGCTGGGACTACGATCAAATTTTAATTTTAAGAACTTCGATTTTTTTTCGATCTAAAACTGATTCAAAAAAAACTGTTTTCAGAATCTGCACTTCAAAAGCGCGAAATGTTTTTAATTTTCAATTTTTTTTTTGGTTGTAGTCCCAGCGATAGCTGCAGCCCTACTGATTAATAACTTATTTGGTTTTTATGTTTCAGATGTTCTGAAGAGTCAAAATCAACAACGGCACCGGGAGTCATTTTTTAAGATAGCTTTTTTTGGACGCCATTTTTAATATTGTTAAACATTATTTTATTTAACAAAAAAAAAAAAATATGTTTGTACTTTTCGTAAGTGTATAAATAAACTGTAAAAATTTTAAATTGATTGCTCTTTTTTTAAACCTTAAAAAAGTTCAGAAAACACACTTAATTTTCGGGTTCTAGACCACCGGGACCCCTTAAGTTTTCTAAGTAAATCCCCGGAATCCGGAGGAGGTGCAATTAGAATTAAAATTATATGTATTACTCTTTTTCGCTTCCTCTCTTCCTCTGTTTGATACAAAAATACTCCATCTAAGCTTCGAGTTTCTAAAAGAGTTTTAAAAGTGTACCAACTTTCATAAAAGTTTTTAAAAATTATGAAGAACTGCGAAAGGACTCCTTCAGTTAAGCTCTATGTAAGTCTTTTTCACAGCGAATGTGAGATCTTTCGAGAAAATCTCCTCCAGCTGTTGAGCGTTTGGAAAACAAACTTATCCTCGTTTTGCTCGAGATTATAACTAAGATTTTCTACGTAACAATTTAAACAAAAAATAAATTCTAAAAAAAGGTTCATTTGACCGTTGATAAGTGGAATTTAGCGCCAAATCCCTTAAATAAGGGAAAACCTAAACATAATAAAGTTTAACACACGGTGACTTCATTTCGAAAATAGGCTGATAATAGGAAAAGTAAAAAAGATCTTAAAGTTTCGAACTAGTAAGTGTTTCATAAAATTTGGGTTTAATTTCTGATTAATAAGTTATAGTTCTACGGGCTTCCATGCTGCAAGCAAAGAAATCAACTCGAAATTAGAAGATTAGAAATGCGATTAAATAGCGGCCGGTAAGATCCGAGCATCCAACTATTTTTATATTAGATCGATAACGTAGAAAACCAGATAAGCTTCCAAGCTGGAATCATAGAACGTTTTAAAGCTATCTCTTGGAATTATGAAAAAGTCGCCTAATTCCGTAACCCCGGATATCACGTAACAAACTTTGTCAAATAGAGCTCAGATGTTTCTTTACCATGTAGTAGTGTGCTGATCAAAAAAGTACCTAATTTTTTAATGATTTTTACATAATTAGTTTTAAGAGTAAGCTACATGTACATAGTACATGGTTTTGGAATATTAAAATTTTGGACTGAAAGTCTTATAACAATTTTCTACGTAACAATTTAAACAAAAAATAAATTCTAAAAAAAGGTTCATTTGAGTAGTAAAGTAAAAAGTAAAAAGGGCAAGTCGGTTAGCTTTCATCTGGAGTAAGATTTTTGTGTGTAGAAATCGTCACATAAGGCGCATGCAAAAATGAAATTTTTTAGTAAAAATCAGTTAGTTAGAGTTCGGAGAATGCTTTAAATAAATAGTCTTGTCTACAAAAAGTTTGCTTAATTTTTTTTAACCTTAAGTCATCTTACAGTATAAAAAATTCGAATTGAACTTGTGGAACACGTACTCGTATTATTTATTACACACCTTCGCTAATCACTGAAGAACCACAAATTGTAAGCCTTTCACAGTTCACTAAATTTTAAATGAATCTTTGGTTTTTCATATCGATTGTTGAAAATTCAATACAAACTATATGCAATATAACCACGTCACTATTATGTATCAATATATACTAGGCAGGACCGCACCCGTTGAATAGAAAAACGCGACTACAGCGCTGTCGTGACAACACAGGGTTGTATGGCGCTAGCAACTCCACATTTGTACGAGTTGGCCAGCAATGAACTCTGACTTCAGACTGACACACAAATACGTTACAAAGGATAAATGAGCTGCAACAACAAAGTGGGAAAAATGTGGCAAGTAAGAAATGGATAAAAAGTGTAAATGAAACAATGCGAAATGCGGCCGGAATCAATAAACCAAAGCGCTATAAATATAAGAATGAAGTGAAAATGAGTGAAGCCGCACAGGCCGACGGCAAACTACGTCATGCGACAGAGAATGAGCGTTGCAAGTGGGGAGGGTAGTAACGAACAAGTGTAAACACTAAAGGGAGTAAAAAATTACAACAAAAAGGCAATGGAAAAGGGAGTATGGCAACGAAACGTCACTACACTTCCACTTTACTTCCCTCACTTGCGCGCTTTACTCCGCTCTCACTCTCTTTTGCTCAATTTCATTGCGCTTTCTTTGTGTTGCGTCAATTGGCGCTGACTCATAAACTTTACCGGCTGATTGTCGGCCAAAATCAAAGCGAACGTAAGGGCTGAAAGGAGCTAGTGGAAGCGAAGTGTAAATGAAGTAATACGCTGTAGGTACTGAATAACAACTGGTGAGCATTACAACAACTTCAATTACAACCACACAACAACAGCAATAAGTAGCACAGAAGAACTGCATTTTTAGTGCAACGCAAGCCCGACACTTCACTTCCGGCGCAAGGGCACGTGGCAACCGCAAGGTAACTCCAATGCAGTCGAAGTGGGTAACAGTGAGAGAAAGAAAGAGAGTGTGAGTTGGTGGAGCGACAGCCGGCATGCAACGGTGTTATGCGCTCAAGTGGAAGTGACGATGTGATAACTAGGAGTTGCTGCTTGTTAATGCCGTTAGTGGGTATTGTTGGAAAGCGTGCGGTTGTTTTTGGAGTGGTATTGATTTAAAGTTACTTTTTTTTTGGTTAGTGTAAGAGATTATAAGTTTCGCTAATAAATTAGGTTAAAAATTATATATTGAAATCAATCAAAATAAAATAAAACAAAACAAATTAAACAAAAATAATAATTAAATTGTCTTTAAATAAAAAAAAAAATTAAAATTAAATCAAAAATAATTAAATCAAAATAAAACAAAATTTATTTAAATTAAATTGAATAAATTAAATTAAATTAAATTAAATTAAATTAAATTAAATTAAATTAAATTAAATTAAATTAAATTAAATTAAAATAAATTAAATTAAATTAAATTGAATTAAATTAAAGTAAATTAAATTAAATTAAATTAAATTAAGTTAAATTGAATTGAATTAAATTAAATTATGTAATTGAAAATTAATAAGTAATAAATTAAATAAAATTAAATTAATAGTCAAAAAGTAATATTAAAAACAAGAATAAAAAAAATAAAGCGAAGTAAAATGATATTGAAAGCAAGACAAATGTTAATTTTTGCTTAACCGAATCTAAGCATAATACCCTACACAAATTAAAAATTTTACAGATAAGAACTTGATTCCGATCGTTCAATTTGTATGGCAGTCATATGCTAAAGTCATCAGATCTAAACAATTTCATCTGAGATCGCACCATTGCTTTTGGCAGCAACAATCCATGCCAAATTTCGTGAAGATATCTGGCCAAATGAAAAAGTTTTCTATATGTCACTTGATTCCGATCGCTCAGTTTGTATTTACATTGTTCCATTAGTTCGAATAAAATATACATGCCAAATTTCGTGAAGATATGTATCTTGTCCAATTTAAAAATTTCCATAACATGACTTCATTTAGAACGTTCAGTTTATTGGTAGCTATAAGCAAGAGTGGTCCGATATCAATGCCTTCCACAAATAAACAGCTTCTTGGAGAGAAAAAGAAGTCTGCAAAATTTGAGATCGATTTCTTAAAAGGTAAAGGACCAGTTCGCGTATATACAGGTAGACAGACGGGGAAACCGGCCAACATGACTATATCAACTCAGCGCGTCACGCTGATCGATTATATATATACTTTAAAGTCTATCCGAAATTTTCTTCCTGGTGTTACAAATTTAGGGGCCAGCAGGGTATATGTTCAGGACACAAAAATCAGCAGGACAGTCCATTAAATTTACAGAGATTACATATGGTAACTACGCTTTGATAATATTGAGTTTTTATTAAAAATGTAATTAATTGGGTACTAAGGAAGTTAATTTTCAGCTGATAATTAGTAATAAGCACCTTAGTTGCCTAAATGTAGGCCACAGTTTAGCAATACTATTATTTTTACTAGCAAATTGCTGCATACTTTTAGGAAGTATGAATTTAATGAAATTTTCAAAGAAGATTTATAAAAATTTAGTAACTTTCAGCTACTGAAATAGACATGGGACACAAATATTTTTACTTTCGAATATACAGCACTTGGCACTTCAATAAAACGATTGCAATTCAAGTTGGAAATTAACAATTTCCGTGGATAGGTAAAGAGAAATTGACACTAATAATCGAAAATCGTATTGTAGAAGGTTAGCCGGAATACTAAAATTTGTAAATTATTGGTATTAATTTGTTAGAAGGACACAAAACAACAATATTTATAATCCTTTGGATGACACAAATACTAGCTGGCTTTGTCCAATTGCGATAAAATTGGTATGACCTTAAGCTTTTATGTTTAGCAATATATCTTATAGTTCCTTAATGTAGATTTTTTTTACTAACTACGACTCGATTGGCCTTGAATTCAAATATACAGTTTAGTAAGGTGAATTTATAATTTGTTGGCCCGAAAATCTGCTCTTTTCTGAAAATTTTTTCTCAGCAAGTATAATACTTAATTTTCCCAAAGTTGTCGGAAAAGTTTATTGAAGCTTTTCAAATATGGTTTCAGGCGGCGCCTCTTTCTCATTTGAGAGTCCTAACGCCCATAAATAATATCTGAAGCGCATACAAAAAATATTTTCTTAATCTGTACACTTTTTTATAATAATACTAATAAGAAGGAAAAATTATAAAAAATTGCAGACATTATGAGTTTTTGAAAACAACTCGATTTTAGGCTATTTTTTTGTTACAAATAATTTTTTTTAATGAACAATTTTCAAGTTCCTGATGAATGTGTGTACAAAATTTCATGAAAATTGCCCAATTTTTACGGCATGACGAAATGAAAAACTTGGTTTTGAGAAAACGAGTTTACGCCATGTCTCGGCGGACCAACGTGCTTGACACCGCTGCACCAAGCGGCCAATAACTTTCGAAACTTAACAGACTACAGCTCGGAACTTTTAGAGCGTATTCTTGAAATAGGCAACTATTTGATATTTAAAATAGTAAGCGGGTTTTATTCTCACAGGGCGAAAACGACAGTAAAAAATTTTAGTGAACAAAAATTTTAAATATAAAATACGTTTTATTAATTTTTGATTTATTTAAAATTTTAACTTTAATTTCCGCAAAAATTTATAATAAAAAAAATTATTATGTTTGAAAAAATTTTAATTATTTTCAGATTTTCAATCAGTAATTTCTTGAGTTTTGTTTTATAAAGTTTTTTTAATATAAAAGCTTAAACTGCATTTAATTTATACAAAAATTTATAATTAAAAAAATTAGTAATTAATTTTAGTTATTTTCAGATTTTCACTATTTATTTTTAATTTATTAAAAATTTCAATACAAATATTTATAATAAGAAATTAATTATATTCAAAAAAATTAAATTATTATCAGATTTCCAATCAGCAATTTTTTCAGCTTTGTTTTCGAATTTATTAAAAATTTTTAATTAAATTTAATTTATAAAAAATGTATAATTAAAAAAATTATGTTCGAAGAACTGAAATTATTGTCAGATTTTTAATCAGTAATTTATTTTAATTTTTGAAAGTTTTTTTTTTTAATTTACTAAAATTTGTTAATTAAATTTAACTTATAAAAAAATATAATTAAAAAAATTTGTTCGAAAAAATTAAATTATTGTCTTTAATCAGTAATTGTTTTAGTTTTGTTTTCAAAAAAAATCATTATTATTTTCAGTTTTTAGTTTTGGGTTTCTTAAAAGCCTGAGTTCATCGTCAGATATCCACATATCTACCTATTTTTGAAAAACAAAAGTTTTTTCTAAGAGCCTTGGTATAACCATCCCTACATATTTTTAAAAAAAAACTCTTTACTGAACTGAAGTGTCAACACTAACTTTGAATGATTTTTTCCTTCAAATTAAATGTTTGTGATTTCTTAAATAAGTACTACTTTTTTATGACAGGAAAATATATTTAGGAGTTTCTGGTAGTCTCATAAAGTTATAATTAACTGAAAACATAGCGTTGATAATTGTGATTGCGTATTTTAAAAAAAAGTGTAAAAGCCTATGATTTTGTGGCTTTACGATGCGTTATGTGAAGTTGTGAACAAAATGTTATATAACTGACAAAAGTTAATTAACTGAACAAGATTATTTTATGACCGAATGTGTTTTCAAAAGGAAATTAAAATTCTTTTTTCCTCAAAACAAATTTTGAGAATTATTTTTATTAAAAAAAACCGTTATTTTTAATCATATATTAAAAAAATTTAAAAATGATTTTTTTAAGTAATTTTTGTATTCGAATGCTTTATGAATATGCAATTAATTTTCTTTAAGAAAACAAAAAAATTAAAAATAATTTTATTAGCAATGTAAAGTGTAACGTTTGCAAAAGCCGATATTTTTAAGTATATATTGAAAAAAATTAAATTAATTTCAAAAAATTAAAAATTTAAATCAATTTTTTTTCCGCATTCACTCATCAATTTTCACAAAAGCCCATTATATTATTACGTTGTATTAAGTTAAGATAATTCTTTTGTTGACTGACAACTGAAGTTGCGCATTTCCTCAAATCTTTTTTGAATTTTACTTTTACAACTTCTTTTCAAAATTTCTTTATTACTTTTTATTAACCTTTTCCGTATTGTGAGATTGACTGCACTTCCTGCCAACTCGCCAAAAAAAACACAAAAAAAAATATTTCAATCCACACGCTTTCTTCTCAATTGAAATACTTCCAAAAATTAATTTTTTTGGTAATAATTTGGAAATGAATTTAAATTTTTTATTTCACATTGCTGGGTATTCACAATTTGCTCAACACATTAGTTGTGTGGAGGGGACACGTTTGTCAGCGCTTTAAATGCTTAATTAAGCCTTTTTCGGTTGCAACCGTTTGGAAAGCTCGACGAAGACTAAATCCATGCTGTGTGGCTCGAAGCCACTTTGCTTGCTTGCTTGCTTGGCTGGTTGCTTAGCTGCTTGGTTGGTTTGGTCGCTCGGCTTATGCGCGCGCTGCGCCAACAACAAACGCTGCATTGAGCACAACTACAACTAAAGCTGAAAGCACGACAGGACATTCGATTGGAAACGTCGTGTCACACTCGTCGTCGTTAAGTTAATGCACAGCATTGTTATTGTTAATATTACTATTTTGTTTCTGTTTTAGTTGGAAGTTTTCCAAAGCGAGTTTCCAATAGCGCCATCAGTCAGCTAGCCAACTTCGGCTTGTTCTTGTCCTTTGTTGCTGTTATTTGTTGGCCGCATGCCAAAAACAAAACAAGTACATACATGCTCGTACGTGGCATGCAACAACAATGCATTTAGCCGCAAAACTAAACATGAAAAACAGCTGCTTTGGCAGCGAATCGTCGCATGACGGTGTAACTACTTAAGCAACAACAACAAGCGTGGTAATAAAAAGTCATGTAACATAACCAACCGCATGGAATCGTTAGCAAAACAACAAACAACAGCATACACATTGCTTTCAGCTCGTCATAACTCAGTTTCTTTGGCTATGCGGCAGTTTGAAATTAGCGAAGACTCAGCGCCGGGCAGCCGAGGCAGATTTAGCGACGGCGAAGCAACGTTGAAGATTTGAGCCACATAAAATTAAATAAATTGTCGAAGTTAAACAACAAATTATATTTGCAACGAATATTTTATTAAACTGCTAATATGTGTGCTAAGGAAAAAACATGTTGAAAGTTGTCAGAAAGTTTTTTCTACAAAAAAACTTGGCTCCGAAGTATTAAATAATTTTTAAAAACTAGAAAATTTATTTCGTAGCATTTTAACTGCCAAAACAGCTTAGTTCCTAAACAATAAATTTTTATTTTTAAAGAGTTGCTTAAGCCATTTTCATAAAAAAATATTTAACCTCGAAATATTAAATAATTTTTTGAAAGAAAAAAATTAATAAACCACCATTTTTACTGCTTTTGCTCAGAGGTTTTGCTTAGTTCCTAAACAATAAATAGCTTTTAAAATCTAGAAAATTATTTTCGAAGCGTTTTTGAGTTGCCAAAATTTCTTTTCTTCAAACAAAAATTTTTTCTCGAAATATTAAATAATTCTTAAATACTACAAAATTAATTTTGAAGAATTTTTGGTGTTGCCGGACACTTTTGCAAAAGAACTTAAGTCCGAAATATTAAATGATTTGTTAAAATCTAGAAAATTACCTTCAAAGAAAATTCGCCACATTTGACAGCGTTAAAAGATAAAATTGTTTTGTACGTGCTGCAACTTTTAAAAATTAATATTTTTATTCTGAGAATCAAAAAAGTTTTTGATTGAGAGTTCCTACTTTTGTCTGTTAATTTTTTAAGTTCACCACAATTATCTGTAGGGTTGCCATCTTTTATATATTAATTATTTCAGGGTTTTGCTATTAAGTAAGCGAAAAGAAATATTTTTGGAACTCGTTAAACCTACACATTACATGAGCTCCTAAGATCACCTTAAAGATGATTAACCTTTTCTTTAAGCAAGCCGAATTGGGATTCATCAAATCTCTGTAATAAATACTAACAATATTTTTCAGGATTTTTGGTCTGGAAATCAGCATTTTAAGATTCATCAAGAAAGCGCAAGAAAGGAAATCGAGAAGAACGATTTACATAACGTACAAATAGTTCTGTGTACATAAAATAATTACTTTGCAGACTCTGTAGCTCTTCAAACTTTGAAGAGTTCACATTTTGATTTAGCATGAGCTTTTGGAGGCCATATATGGCTATAATACTTGAATAACGCACTACTAATGCAGTGAAATTCTATAAACATACATACATATAAAAACTTCCTAACACTACCACAATTTATTTTTGATGGTTTCTTGTATCTATTATATGGTACCATGTGTCTCCTAAAGCCGCCGCAAACTGTAAAACGCTATGTTGCCAATATTCAATTGACTTCCTCAATAAACTAATATACAATTGACAGCTTTTTAATTTCTTTAATCGAAGATAATTCTTAAAATTCTTGTTAAATTATAATCAACACTGTTTTTATAGTCACTAAACTGATCTGAAACAGCAATGTTGCCATTTTTAAGCAAGAAAGTAGGAAAACTAGAATTCACGTTTATCCATGCGAAAATTTGTATTTATAATTTAATTTCATTCACTTTTTTTATGAAATTACTAATGATGAAGCTTCGTGATCCGAAATTAAATATAGTTTTGAAATTACTTTTGAATTCGGAGTTAAGTATTAAGCACTTTTAATCCATGAAAGTTTCGACAACTATACTGTTTTTCATTGCTGATTGCATACTTTTAGGCAGAACTTGTTCTTTTCACGCTATAGTAAAGTCTTCAATCGACTGCTTAGTTATTGACAACAGCTAAGCTTTAAGATTTTTTTTTAAATAAATACGCTAAGCTATAGATATAAATATTCTTGAAAGATTCGATGTCTCCCTGCCTATCCTCTTTAGTTTTTTTTAAACCATACATTTATATGATAAATTAAGATGAACTGCGGATTTTTTATACAATTTGGAAAACTGCTCAAAACTTTTAGTAAATTTTGTTTAAAAATTTGTTTTTTTATCAGTAAAAAATTGAAGATATTTCCTTCGAAAAGTACTAATTTGTACTAGTTATTATTAAAGTAAAAAAATGTATTAGTTTAAGTAACTTTTTCGTCGCTTTCAAAATTTGTAGGCATATATTTATAAAACTAAAACTTCAAACTTTCGAGTGCAACGTTGCCAAATTTCTATGCTTCTAATAAATATTTATTTATTTTACTTTTTCCGGCTTCAGAACATCCAAATGGAATAAGAATATACATATTTTGCAATAATTATTATTTATATTTCTTACTGATTCATAATAAAATATGTGTTTTCTAGAGTTTCCAAATTTCCGTACTTCTAAATTTTGTTTTGCCTTCAGTTGATCAAAATAGATCTTAAATAAAATTTATATATTTTACTAGTTTTTAATATTTATTTAAAACACTATAAATTGCAATTTTTCATGACTTCATTCTTTTTTTTTAACTTTTGCAATTTTTTTAACAGGTTTTCCAATTTGAAAAGCGTTTTATTGTTATGTAAAGCCAAATTCTAATCTCTTTTTTAGAAAATTGCACACCACAACACTGCTACCGCTTTCACACTTGAAAATTTTCAAACACACACTGCCAGTTCACTGCATTCTGAACACTTTAACTTCAAGTATGTGCACCACTAAATATTCGAACGCCTCAAGAGGTGCTGAGTATGTGTCGAAAATTTTTCAGATTGCAAACTAAGCTAGTGTATATATGCATTGTGCAAATACAAATCGCTTCAACTTCCACACTTGAGTACACACTTGAGAATGGAATATGAATGAAAACACTGCAGAAATATCAGCAATCAAACTCAGTTACACACACATACACAGTTTTACAATTGTGCGACTGTATGTGCGTAATTGCATTGCAGTATGTTAGCGCACCTCAAAAACATGAGTACATCCGACTTAATCCCGTTCACAATGCGCCACCTTTAAAGTCCTTTGCTTCACTAAGCCTTTAAGTATGCAGCAAAAACTATGAAAGTTCAATAGCTTATAGTTTTTTTTGACTAGCAGTACACGAACCACTTGATATTTATTGTGAATTTAGCTTAAAGCTGAAATTTTTTTCCACGTTCACCAACGACGAGTACTGCACAACGACTGACTGGCTGGAGTGCCGCACGAAAGGAGCACAGCAGTGCGCTGGCCGAGCAACACTCCGCTTCGACGCTCGGCAGATGAGTCGTGTCGCCGACTGGAAGCGCCTAAATGTGACAATATTTACACTAGTGTGTGTGTGTTGGCAAATATTTGCTTTTGCTCAAGTTCGGCACCTACAGCTGTGTGTTCGGCGACAGTGGCGCATAGCCGTTGCTGCTATTGGAAAATTGGCGAAAAATTACGCAATTTCCAGTGCGACAGAATGCTTTTGGAAGTTTTCCGGCAAACTTCCCGACAACAACACGTGCACACAACACTTAAGTAGCTCCAAACATCGATGGCATTTGCCAGGAATGTGCCTGCGTGTGTTTGTACTGCTCAAATGGAAGCCGCGCAGCCAGACTGGCGGGCAATTCGGCTGATTGGCATGACGATGTAGACAACAGTTTTTGGAAAGCGGTGGTAGCAAATGCTCAAGCAACTGTAAATATTGTATTTTGCTGGAGTTCATTGAAGTGCAGTGGCACTAGGCGACAGTAAGTCGCCTGCATATATTCGAGTCGGCAGCGTGCTACTTTACATATGTGCAAGTATGTAATTGAGTGAGTGCTTTATGATTTGAAGTGTTGATAGTTGAAAAATTGGCAACATGGTAAACATGCTGTAGTTGTATTACATTTGCTCAATTCAATTAAAATCAAAACTTAAGCGAATTAGCTAAATACAAACGCATCTACTTGGGCACAAATTTAATAAAATAATACCGACGTGAAATTTGGAAACATGGTCTACTTAAAAGTTAGTTTCAGATATGAAATTTGCAAATGAAAATGGATTTGAGAATTACTGGTTATTTTGCTATAACCATCAACCCTTTTGAAAGCCATAGGTCAAATATTGACGAAATTCTACAACAATGTAATTATACCATTAACTGTTTTTTCAGCGCTTCTATAATATATCTAAGCATTTTTAGAAGCGCTTTTGAAATGGTTATCTTGCAAAATTTCTGCCTGCATAAAACTTGGCAACGTCGCTCTTAATAGAAAATTATTAATAATGTTTTCCAAAATACACAACTACGAATTGTAATTTATTTTTTAGTAAAATATTAGACAAACTATTTATTAATATGAAATTTGCCAGTTTGTTAAAGTTGCATTATTTCATTTGTGTGAAACTATAAAAAATTACTTGATAAAATTTGTTTGGCAACGTCGCTTTCACTAAAAAACTTATAGCCACATATTACAAAAAAAATCTGAAATTGCATGAAATTGAAGAAAGCAAAATTTTTGCCTGTGAAATTTGACAACGTTACTTAAATCTACAAAGTTTTTACAGCTGTAGTTGCAAATTTCAATTTTGAGCTGTGTAAATAAATAACTAAAAATGTGTATAATATTTATATATTTTAGAAGATGAACTTTGGAAACAATGTAAATAATTGTTAAAGACTTGCTTGACTCTTAGAAAGTTTCAGGACTTCGTTTATATATTTGTGACTGATAATCTGAAAAATCACTGAAAATCTACTACTGTCGCCAATTTCAAAATTTTAATACATATAAGTAATCATTTTTTGTAGTTAAACATTAGACCACCTTCTACTTATTCACTTATATTAATGTAAAATGTTAAAAATTGGAATATTTTCATTAGCTATGTAGTGATTAGTTGGAAATGTTCACTCAATAACTAATCGGTCTTTAAAAACTCTCAATATTGATTGTCATTACAAAATTCTTGCAGTATATACAGCTAATTATAAACTTGAAAATCCAGAGCAGGAACCAGAAATAGGAGAAATATAATTTTAGGTGATTTGACTGTATTGAAAGTTAATATTGAATTTGAATTGAGTAAAATAGTAAAAAGATTTGACGATGACAATTTTAATTATAGCAAAAAACCTCGACGAATACAGTGTTGCCAAACTTCACTTTTAACTCTATAACTCAATTATTTTTAAATAAATTTAAGCCAAAAATTTGTATATCAATCACAATCACTCATATAAAATGAGCTGTCAGCATCAACAGCATACATTTATTTGTGCCGAGTAAAATTTACATATTTAAATAAAGCCGTAAATGCTAATTTAATTTAATCGCTTACTCACTGACTTTATCAATGTTTACATAGACCAATATTTACACTTGGCGTTACACACTATTTATTCATATGCAACCATATACAAATGTATAGTACTTTGGCAGAATGCGAAAAGGTCAACCTCAAGTGACCCATTCCGCTCAACGTTTCACTAAATTTGTCAATACTCCGTGACATACTGACAGGGTTGCTTTATTTGAGCAGGCAGGCAAACAATAGTACAATATCTTTTCTGTTTTGTATTTCTAAAAGGTTACACGTCCATTCGTTCACACAGATGCTTATATGTGTGTATGTCGTTGCATATGTAAACAACCCCAAAGTATTACAGGCTCAAATTACAATTGATTAAGTGAATGACTCAATTTGTGCTGCTAAATTTAGACGTGAAAAAAGCTCACAAGTCAAATCTTCAATAAGTGTGAATGAGCATATGTATTATTATATATAAGAAGCCGCTCGCAGTGGTGTGTAAACAATATTAGTGTGAAGTTTAAATTTTGAATCTCTCGACGAAGCAGGTTTATACTCTAGTAGGAATATACTTCACAGATGCAGAACATTCTACCTTTAGAGCTTTTATTCCTTTCTTGGAAATCCCAATAGCACTGAATCAGCAGTTTTTATTTCTATACTTCATTTCATTAGACCCCTGAAACTCATTTATTACCATGTTTCTCAAGTTTCTGCTAGCTCAGAGTTGTGCTTTAAGCTTTTTTTAGCTCTTGCTTGGAGTTCCTACCCACATGGAGTAATGATTTCAGTTTTGTACCTCCCTCTAAAAGGTATAATCAGCAGATGTTCATAGTTTTCATTTGTTCACCGCGTTTGCTACGTTATTGAAGCACCACCACCACAAACGCGGAGTTGTAATTCCGTTACCTCTTCTTTGGAGATTCTACCGGTATAACTTCATGCCTTTTAGTTCAAGTTCTGATCCCATGTTTGGGAACAATTTTTGGAGTTCAGAACTATCTCTTCAAAGGAAACTTTAGATAATAGACAATTGACGCTTGTCACAGAAATAAGACGAAGTGAGCGTCAAACTGCAATAAAAGATGGCTGAATCTTCTGCAGTAACTCAAGATAACATTTCACAAATATTTTTGACAATTACTTATGTTGTTAGAAAGCTTGGTCGGATTCAACTTATACTAAACTATCACGTTTAGGGAGTGCCTGTATATTTCGATGAAATCACTATTTTACTGTTATGAAACCCATACCAGCTGATAGCAAGCCGGGAAGGCAAGCAAAACGGAACGGTCCCAAAGTTTCTCGATTTAATGCAATGCAATAAAAGACACCATAAAAGTCAAAGGTCAGAGCTCAATGTGGCTTCTTATATCAACGAATTGTCAGCTTCAGATTGTAGTAAAATGTTTAAGGAGTTATTTCTTTCATGAAATTTGTTCAGAGTATCACCGAAGTCTCAACTCTCTAAATGCTAGAAAGAGGTTTGATATCATTTATTTCAATTTCTGTTCAGACTGTTTAATTCTGCTACACTTCCGAGCTTTCGTTCCAATCTCAAGCATTTTTTTTTTTTCAAAAATAACCACTTTCCGATTTGAGCTAACACTTCCTTGAGAGTGCCAAAAAGCCGGTTTGCTGCGCAATTACTTGAATTATTTCATTTTTATTTAACAGTAAAAAGCTTGCATAACCTCTAACCAGCCAAAACACGCACTCATATGCTCCTGTTAACACAATTGAGAGTACCGCAATTACACTCATATAAATTTACCTCTCACACAGTTTTAACTTATTATGTTCTATACTTAATTTCAGCTCCACTTGCGCTCGCACACACCTGCTGGCTGCAAATCAGCTGTTTCTCTTTGCCAGATTGCATAACAGTTTGAGCGGCGCTGTAGCTGAGTGAACATCTGATTGAAACGGCTGTGAGACCGAGCTGTGGCAGAGAGCCAGCACAAAAGCAAGTGCCAAAGAAGGCACGCAAGGGGTTGCAAGCTATTGATTTTCCAGCTAAAAGCAACAAAAATGCAAGCTATGCTGTAACAGGGTGGCACTACGACCGGTCACCCAAAACAGCTGATTGCTGTTGGGGGGCGCATGGAGCACGCACACTAACCAACAGCTGAGCGTATGAGCATATGTGCGCTGTTGGCTGAAATTTGCGGTAGCTGTGTATGGGAAATGGCAAAAGAGATAACGGTAAGTGGGGAAAAATACACTTTTGACCCGTAGAATGAACGAACGAACAAATGTGGAAGTATAATAGCGCATAAGATAATATGCAATAGCATGCAAAGTAAAAGCGAGTAAAAGAGATAGCATAATAAGCAGAAAAGCACGAACTCATACTTGACCGTAGGCATTATGCGGCCTTGCATGTGTGAGTTTGTGTGTGTAGGTGAGCGTTGAATGCGGCAACTGATGATGAGGAAGGTTATGGCAAAAGCCGCATTAGGTTAAGCGGCGACACAGATGACAACAGCTAAAGCATTATGCTACAATAACAGCAACAATTTACTGTGTTCAAATCAACATGAAATATTGTTGCTGCTGAAATATATAGCGTACGGCTTGAAAAAGTGGGTTGGCAAATCTTCGATTTTTCCAGTAAATGCCAACGGTAGGCAATTATAGCGACATGAGCACCTACAAACATATATACATACATATGCAGGCTTAAGGAGAGCGAGCGCATCAAAGAGCGCTAACGAAGTGGTGATTAGTAGTAGACGAGCGAAGCAGCAGCAAATGGACGGACATGCAAGAAGTTGTTAGTAGGCCAGTGAAATTTCGGAAAATTCGATAATTTGGCTGCGTTTGGTGGAACACACGAAATCACCGACGAAGTTGTCGATGGAAAACGAGTCAATATATTAATTTTGAAATTTTTTGTTTCGAAATTCGAACAACACAAAATTAGCAGAATAAAAATATTTTTAAAATAACTCACCAAATAATATTGAGTACACATTTTTTGTACTATAAAAAAAAGTGAAGATATGTAAAGGGACAGCAAAAATACTCCATCCGTTAGTTGGAAGCAGTAAGACAATATTAAAAAAAAATTGTACTAAAAATAGTATGTACTTAAACTGAAATGTGTACTAAAAATATATGCAATAATTAATACAGAGCGCGAAATTTAGTACCGAAATTCGCAATTTTTTACCTAAAACAATGTGTACTAAACATTATGTACTGAACTAAGTCTAAGTCTTCCGCTTTAATATTTTTATCAAGCACTGTACTAAAACTAGTCCTAAAACCCTAGCAATAAAGCAATATTAAAACTGTTTGTGCCAAGATTGATTTGTACTAAACTAAAAATATGTGTAATAATTAGTACAGAGTGCAGAATTTAGTACTTAAATTCACAATTTTTTACGTAAAAGAATGTGTACTAAAAATTATGTACTGAACTAAGTGTAAGACACCCGCTTTAATATTTTTAATAAACAAATTTCGAGGTAAATATACCAACATACATAACAATCTGTTAAGAAAACATAGTACTAAAAATTTTAGTATTGACTGAATGTATGAAGCTCTATATAAATATGTCAGTGAGTTATTATTTTTAGAAAGGCACAAGAAATTTTTACTAAAATCCTAGATTCTGATTATTAAAATTTTTAGTACTAAAATAATGTCCATTTAACACTTGCCGATTAAACACCGCTTTATTTCCATCTTTAGTTCCTTTATTTCCTTTAAAAAAATTTCTTTCAAATACTTATTCAACAGTTGAAAAAAGCGGTACGAAAATTCGTTTGTACTAAAATATCTAAATTTACTGCATGTACTTACATATGTACATATCTGCACAAAAATCTATATATGTCAATGAGCATAAAAGAAATTTAGTGCTGAAACCCCGAATTCGTTTATTAATTTTCAAGCAAAGTTTTTGAAATTTTAGTACAAAAACAATGTGTACTAAAAACTTTACTTATGTGTGGTAAAAATTACTGAGAGGCATAATTGAAAAATAGTTATATAACATTCATTTCACAACATTTTTCTAACTTATTTAGAAATTTTAATACGAAAACAACGTGTACTAAAAACTTTACTTATGTGTGGTAAAATTATTGAGAGAAATAATTGAAAAATTTTATATAACATTCTTTTCAGATTATTTTCACAAAAATACATTCATAACTTTTTGTTCTAAAACTAATTTTAGAAAAAAAATTAGTACTAAAAATAAAAAGTACTAAAAACGTATAGCGTGGAAAAGGCTTAAGCCACCAAATTAAATGTTTTTTAAAACATATGTTTGTAAACTGAAATATTTCAAAATTTCAACACTACAGCAAGTGTACTAAAAATGTTATATCTGGTAAAAATTTATAAAAGACATTCCAGAAAAACAGGTTTATGTACAATGCCTCATTTCATTTTATTCTCCCAAAATTTTAAATTTTATATTCAAAAAAAACATTTAACTTTTTTTTTACCGAAACTCTTACAAAATTAATTTAGTACTAAACTTAAGTTTTGAAAATAAATGTGAATGCAAAGTTAACACTTTATTTGTAATACTACTACTAAAAGTTTATAGAGCAACAAGTTCTGTCTTCATTATTTTACCAAAAAATATTTACATTTTTAGCACAAAATGGTATTTGAGTAGACTAAGTACTAAAACGAAAGCTTGGAAAAGTATGGCTGTGTGTTTAGGAATAAGCAATAAGTGTACTACCAAAAAATATAATAACATTTCTAGTTCTTTCAATTTAATTTGTACTAAAAGTAAGTCGGTATTATTAAAAAATAAATTCAATATATAGTATATAACAAATATTACATATGTGGTACATATGTACATACATAAAAAATGTACATAAAATTGCAAAATTAAAATTTCAATATTCTTTTTGTGCTTTTTATAAAAATTAACAATTAAACGCTTTCAATAAAAAAAATAACAAATATTTTGTAATTTTCCCCGTAATCCCCATATTAAAAAAACATTTTTGAGTACCCTAATGATTTATATTATAAAGTATGGCAAATTTATTGAAAAAATAAAATAAAATATAAAACTTTTGTAATTACCTTTATTTTAATTACGCCTCAAACAGCTTGAACTCTGCACTTTAGCTTTAGCTTTTTACTAATATGGATGGAGAAGAAGAAGCACACAGTTAATTATGCCTTTCAAGTATTACTATTTTACAATTATGCTTATATAATTACGCAAATAATGCACGAAAAATTTCTTACGCAGCTGCGAATTAAACAATTTTTGGCTAAATTTATTTATGTTTTTAGTTAAGTATTTAAATTTTTATTTATTGCACTTAAGCGCTAATATCGAAAATGGACTTTAGCGTTTGACGCCGGTTTAATGCAAATTTATTTTGAATATTTTTCGAAATTGTTTTTGATACTTTGTCAAAGTTGTTTTCGAATTTTTTTTCGAAATTGTTTATCGAATTTTTTTCGAAATTATTTTTCAAATTTTTTTCGAAATTATTTTTTTTTTAATTATTTTTTTCGAATTTGTAATTCCTTCTTTTCAATTTTTTTGAAAATATGTTAGGATTTTTTTATTATTTTTTTAATGTTTTCGAAACTTTTTTCAAAATTGGTTTTGAAAAATTTTCGATCTATTTTGGTTTTGTTCTTTGGCGTTTGTTGTTGTTGTTTTTTGTCTTATGCAAATTAGCTGCTTTTACTGCCTTTGTGTTTGTTGTCTTTTCAAGCGACTAAGCATTGATTGCACATAACCTTACACGAAGCACATATACATACATACATACATATACATGACACACAGTCTTTTTAATTAATATTACTTGTATTTTATATGGGTTTTCTTGGTTCAGTGCGTATTTATGTAAGCAAATTAGCGTATATTTGGCTTAAGTTTTGTGCAACTATTTATTAGTTTAAATTTATTTGGATTTTTTCTCTATTTGGCGTGTTTAAAGTCCTTGGTTAATGTCTGATGTGTGGAGTACGTTTGTGTATATTTACTTGTGGTTTAAAACTGAGATTTGAGTTTTTTGCTTATGATTTTTTTTTCACTAGTATTAGTTGCTGTTGTTGTTGGTTTTCTTACGCTGAAACCGTAATAAACTTTAGACGGATATTGATTTTTCTTGCACGTCGCTGCTGGCGGCTACTCCACTTCAAGTCACTTCACTTTCGCTGCATGAAAATTTTTTCACAACAGAAATTTAGTTTTTTCTTAGCAAAAAACGGTCGAAACGGCAACGAAACTGCAGTTCGTTACTTTGCTACTTTAATTTTTTACAACTTTGTTGCTTTTAGTAGCTGTTTGCATAGATTTTCACAAAAACGCAGCACACTTTTAGGCGTACAATACTTGAGTGGCCGTTAGTTTGCATTTGCTGTTGTTGCTGTTGCTTTTTTCGCACCGCTGCTGGCTGACAGCTTAGTTGTTGGTCGCTAACCGGTTGTTGTTGTGGTTTTGCTTTGCATTCATTACTTTGCAACACACAAAAATTGACTTTACCTTAACTTTTTGTTGTTGTTTAATTTTATTTTATTTTTTTTTTGGTTTTGGACTTCAAAATACTTGCGATCAACGTATCGTCAAGACACTTAACTGACTTCCATGTGAGCTCACAGTTCGCTTAATACTGATTTAGGCAGGAAATCGGCCGCAGTCTTCTTATATCCACATTTGCAGCTGGCTGTTAAAACAACAACTATACATAACGGTTTTGCTGTCAAATCAAGGCGAGAGCATGCTCGCGAAAATTTGTTTTTGTAGGCCAAGTAGCAAGTAACATGTGATGCTTTTAAGTTCAATTGGCGTACATGAAGATGTACGAAAATAATAACAACAACCTAGGCTTGTTTTGTAAATATAGGTTAGTATTGGTGTTGCTATGGCGCATGCGCCATTATTTTATTGCGTACTTTTTTCGTCAGCAGCCTGTTTGTAAGGCAAACAGCAATTTGTCATCTGAAAGTTGACAGTCATGTCTTTTGACAGCTGTCAAATCAGCTGTTCACACGCGAATGTGGCAATAACAGTAAACGATAAAGTGTGCGTCGAAGCGTAGCGCAAAAAGGCAAGAGAGCGCGCAATGCGGCAACATTGCAATGTTGGCATTACAAATGCGAGCGCGCGCTCTCACGTTCTCACTTTCTCATTTCCTTTAACTTTGCATACCGTTACTCTGTATATGTATTTATGCCATTTTATAGTTACACACTTTCCGCTATACTCACTTAAACGTAAGTTAAAAGCAGAAATTTTGTGACACGCTCATTTGGCTGCGCTCTCACCCCTACAACACAGTCTTATTTGCTCTCTTTTTATGTGCGGCGCACCGTTATGTGCAACTTTAAACGCTGTTTTGCAAAATCTGATTTCGAATTTCGTAACACACATTCGAAATTGCGGCGATCAGCTGTTTATTTCCAAGGCTACGGAAAAAGTGGGCGTGACAACTACACTGTAACTCTCTGTAATGGTGTGCGTATGTGAGCGCTTGTTCAAAACGGAGCCTTGATTTACATAGCCTTGAGTAAGATAGCAGAAACTGATGCTGTTTTTATGAAGGTAGTTGCGTGTGATTAGTGACCGCCATGTACTATTCGAATTTTTCCGTTATACTAAAAACATAAAAAATTTTGGAGCTACCTATCGCCATGGATTTCATATAATTGAGAAAACTTCATTAGTTCTAATGAAAGGAACTTCATATACTATACTTTACCGGAGGCTGGTTTTAGATTCAAGCGCGACTGCTTCATAAAAAAGCATGCCACATTTCTCCGACTAGTAATCAATTTCTTTATTATATTTTACAAATTCGTATTTATACAAATTAATCATTCATTTTAGAGATGTGAGATGAGCTCATATTAAGTTCGCCACGTAGTTTGTAACATCCAGAAAGAAAGAAGAATCAGAGACCCTATAAAATATATATTTATACTAGCAGACCCGGCCACGCTTTGTTGTGGTTAAGGTTTTTGTTATATTACATTGTGGTAAACTATTCACGGGGAACAGTAGGAGGCCAGCAGTCATTTAGACCACCAGTGTGTTTCAACATGATAAGAATGATTTTTTCAAACATGCATTAATCTCATCCGCGAAGGTAAAGCGAGGTATAACCGGTAGAAGTGCACTTTCACATGTAGCTTTCATACAAACTGCTGCTGCAAATTCCACCGATGCAAGCGCGCATCTAGAAAATGTATGAAATGGCGGCGGAAATTAAGAACGACCAACGATATTCGATATTAAAAAGGAAGCGACATCTGAAGGCACTAAGGCACTTCAGTAACTACCACAGGCTTGCAGTAAGTTTACAAAGTACTTCTTAAAACTTGGACATGTAAAATCAATATAATTTCAAGTGGTTTTCGTAGACTTAACAAAGCTAATAGCAATCACACTTAAGATTTTTCGTGCATAATAGCTAGGAAACAATAGGCAGACTATTGTCAGCAGGTGGCACTCTATAAAATATGGTAATCTGTTTGAAGAAGCATCACCACAAACCAACTATTCGTTACATTACCGCTTAGTTACCAATTAACGCTACCAGATATTTCTGTTAATGTTTTTATGAGTTTACGCCATAGAAAATGCGACCCACCGTTGCTAGTTTGGAGAAGGATCACCGCAAAACAGCAATAGGTTAATTTACCTGTTAACTAACCAATAGCTACCAGATACTCTTATCAAAAAATCTTGTGTACCAATATGTGATCGGTCGCCCGTTTGCCCGTTACCCATCAACGCTGACAGATATTTCTGTTAATGTTTTTATGAGTTTATACTATAGAAAATGTATCCTCTGTTGGTAGTTTGTTTGGAGAAGCATTAGCGCAAACCAGCAATCGGTTAATTTACCTGTTAACTAACCAATAGCTATCAGATGCTTTTAACCAAAAATTAACAAAAACTTACGGATTAAATTGTCGATTAATTTCAAAGAGTAATATGTGCGCCATCTGTCGGTCTCGTTCATGATCATGATATTTACTAATTTTCGTAGCCATTGGGTAGCAGAATATCATAAATTCGGTTAAAAACAATGTGCTTAAAACAAACTAATTAAAAATACAGTACTTTTATAAGATTTAAGATTTTATTAAAAATTTTCTGGCTTATAATTTGAATACGTGTACATATCACTGTAGTTTAAAAACATTTGTGAACCCTGTAGTTTTAGGCGATTTCCTGCAGTATTTACAGAGCCCTCTTCAATTTAGATGCTTGAATATCATTGGCCATTCTTAATTAAAGTAAAAAAGTAATCGGACGTTGTTATTTGTGTAGTAAAAATTAGTGTGAAAATTAGTGAATGCAAAAGCTGAGCGTCGGCGCAAGCAGGGCTCTGCCAGTGGTTGTGCATAAAATGTTATGTTAATGTTAATTATGGTATGTTAATGTAAATCAAGTGTTAGAAACAGGGAAAAGGGTTTAGAGTAGGCATGTGTATAAATTTATTGCAGAAAGTGCAAAACGAAGTAAAATAAAGTGCGGTAAGAGCTTATAAAATATTAAAATAATTGTTTTATGGTATATTTAGTCAAAAATTAGCCTTTTATTGGCAAATTTTGTTTAATTTAAATTAAAGCTGAATTTTTATTTTTAATATACATACATATGTCGATATGTATGTAATTAAAGGATTCATAATAAATAAACTGTAATTTAAACTTTTTCTAATTTTAGGTAAATAAAGATAAAATAAATAAAAATTTTAAAATAAAAAAAAATTTAAAAAAAAGTTTTACATATTGGGCAAATAAAAATAAATTAAATAATATTTTAATTACAGAAAAATTTTAAAATAATAAGAACAAGTAAGAAAGTGCTGAGTTCGGGTGCAACCGAACATTTTATTCTCATGCATGTTGCCAGAATCAAAGCCAGGGAAATACTTTGAGGTGTAAAACGTAAACCAGAGGATCGAAATCCTAGCAATTTTATATATACATACATACATACATACATTATTTATAACTCATACACTGAGAGACCATATTCGGCATAAGTATTGTTAGAAAAACGAAAATCATTATACGAAATAGGTGTCTCGGCACCCGAGATATGTATGTGATTTCACCAAAAAGTGGGCGGTGCCACGCCCATCGACCAATTTTTACGCTCGCATACAGCTCCCACATACCCTTCCGAAGATGAATTTTAACGGCTCTGGTGTAATTAGTAAACGACTTATTGCGCTTTTAGTAGTTTTGCACAGTACCGTTATATGGTGAGTGAGCGGAGTTATCTTCTGATTTCATCCACACTCCTTAGCTACTTATATCTGCATATATAAAATTTATGCACTGGCTAATATATATATTCTTCTAGTTAATTTAGTTTACGCCTGAAGGTCAAAAGAAGAAACATTCGAAGTGATTTGCATTTCGACTTGCGAACGAAAATGCCATTCGCTCGACATATTTAATTATAGAAAGGCATGTAAAAGCAGTATACACCTACCTGCATATATCCATGACACTTAACGTTCAAATAGTTGTACTTATAAACGGGTATTGCAGTTAACTCACAACAACAACACACACGTGCTTGGAGTAAAACGTGACAAGTGCTTGGGAACATACTAAAATCAACAATTTATTTGCACTTCTAGTGCACGTTTGAGCCGCCTGCAGTATATGAGCGCCTAAAACTGTGTTGGTGTAAGTATGTATGTTTGTGCCTTTAGCACTTTGGCCAACATTGCTAACATAATTATTATTATGATGGCATAATGAATAAATTATATAGAATAAACGACTAGCAATCAATACACACACAAGCACACATACTGATGTGTGTACTTTAGCGTTTTTCGTTGCATACTTATAGGCGTTTCAACGTACTGGCGCGCTGGTACTCAAAAAAAGTCGATTTTCCGGCCGGCACAATGCCACTGCATATAAGTGTGCGAGTGTGTGTGTGTGCGTGAAGCTCGTGTTCGACCGCAAGTAATGTTATTGTTACTCGTGCGATTGTTCTCGTGTGCATTCGAGTTGTGAACTGGAACGAATGGCCATTGTGTGATCATAAAAAGTTATACAATGGCACAGCGCCTTATGGTATACCTCAATGCATGCAATGTATGGCCAATTGGGTATGTATGCATGTCTATTTATGGCCGCATGTTTGTTCGGCTAAGTGTGTCAGGTGTGCGTGTTAAAGTTTGTCTAGAAATTATGGGCTATAAGAAATGTGCTTTTCTTTTCACGTTTGCTGGTTTTTGCTTAGTATTTTTGTGAGCGTTAAATTGCCGTTTACGGTATTTTAATAGGTGCTTTAAATGCAACTAAAAGCATGCAGCGATTTTCTGCTTCAAATGTTTTTTTCGTGAAACGTGTGTAGCTGTAGTCGATGATCTTGAAATAGCTGCCAATAAAAAAACCATAATATGATGTTTATGACTTTCAATTGATTCTTCTTAAAATTTTTACTAATACTGACAATTTTTTTCAAAGTTGGCAACACTGCCCAAAATATTCGTTTAAGATATATTTTACCAACTCTCATACAAGTTTTTCATAGAATTTCTTATAAAATTTCTTGTACTGTAATACAATATGAATGAAAGTTGGCAACTCTGTCTCGAAATTTACAACCCTGCCTCCAAATTGTTGCTAAAAATGTATTTTACTCTAAAACGCCTATATAAAAAGTATATTAAAAAAATTGGAATTACTATATAACCAAAAGTTGGCAACTCTATTGCAAAACATACAATCCTATCAAAAATATTGTCACTTAAAATCTATATTTCACTACAACGCTCATATACACATTTTCTAATCATAAATGTAAAATTACGTATAATATAATATTTTCTGATGTTGGCAACTCTATAGAAAAATATACTTAAATATTCTTAAAAAACTTGCAGCTATTTGAACATAAATATTTATGTGAACAAGCATTAATCATAAGAATATGAAACTAAAATTTGCTGTATAGTACAAATTTCAAAAGTTGGCAAGGCCGTTTGAAAAAATGGAATCTTATCAAAAATGTTGTCCGTTTAAAGTACATTTTGTGCTAGAATACAGAAAACAAAACTTTTATAGAAAACATAACTTTTATACACATATGTAAAAAATTTTGTCTTGCAATATTTTCGAAGTTGGCAACTCTAAAATATTTTATGAAATAAGTATTTCGTTCCACACGTTCTTTTAAAAATTTTTATAGATATTATTTTAAATATTATTTTGGAAAGTTGGCAACTCTATGTCAAAAAATGCATCCCTGTCAAAGAATATTGTCATTATTTTTTGTCTTAAAATCTATGGATTTCGTTACATGGATTTAATATAAAAATTGTAAAAAAATTTTCTTGCCTGATGTTTGTATTCCGATTATTTCCGAATTATTGAGGTTCAGACTTCTATCACAGACATATTAATGGTTCTAATTATAGCTTGACTCTTTAATGTCCATTAAAGCAATGGCTTTATCTCAAAAATACTTCAGTACTTCCGACTCCGACAAAATTCCAGCTCTCCAAGCTTATTAAAACGCGCTACTTCCAATAAAACTCGTTACCTCAAGCTTCCGTTTTGTGCAATGAGACACACCTTTCTCTAAACTATTGCGCCGATTAGTCCTGGTGACCTAAGAACTGATATTACCCGACTTTATAATCTCAAAAAGAAGATAAGTGAGTTAGACAGATAGATTCCACGAGGAATCTCAAGATGGTGGCAGCTGTCTGGTAATTTTTAATCAAGATGAAATCACTGTAAAAATCTCAAAAACTGTATACAGCCGAGTTGAAGCGTGTTAGATTCAGTCTAGTTCTCTGACAATCGGGTATAGATTATTGGAACGGACCAGAATTTGTATTTGAGACTTCCTGTTTACTTCATATATATATCCTAAAACTTGTCTAACTAATACCTTGATATTTCTCTTTTGATGAAGAAGAAACGAGAATTTTAATCGCATTAGTCCAAGGCTTGAAGCCTGTATACAGTATAAAGATATGCACAGGTATGGAGCCTGTGCTCTAACGTGAGCGGAGTCTCTGATATATAACTACCACGGAAGATTTCCACTAAAGACTACGAGAAATATGAGAATTGATTCGCTCTGAGAAATGGGTCGGAGGTTCTTAAAAATGAGCAAACTTTTGAAAAAATTAGTATTACTGTACTATAAAGAATTAAACTTTGTAGAGCATAGAACTACAAGTCACTCATCATCCCCTTCCTGCCATATGGCGCAGAAGATTTATGATTCTTTTCGCATTGGCAACGACGAATACCGCAGTCGATGGAACGATGAGCTTTACGAGATATACGACGACATTCGACACAGTTCAGCGAATTATAAGACAGTGGCTACGCTGGCTAGGTCACGTCGTCCGAATGGACGAAAATATTCCAGCTTTGAGAGTATTCTATGCAGTACCCGCCGGAGGAAGCAGAGGAAGACAAAGACCTACACTCCGTTGGAAAGACCAGGACTTGGCTACACTTGTAATATCCAAAAAGAAGAAACGACTGGCGCGCTGTTGTTAACCCGGCTACAATCGCGTAGGCGGCGTCTACGCCAATAAAGAAGCAGAAGAAGGTTATAAAACTTCAATTAGCAAATATATACTTCCGTGCGAGTCCATTAACACTACTTTCTTAGTCTTCCTTAAGATATCCCGAAATAAAAACCGTTACATTTACTAAAGTGCTTATGGCTGCGCCAAAAATATTTCCCATAATATGCCACTAACGCAGAGTAACCACACTAAATGTGCAATATCCTTGAATAGTTTCTTTAACACAACTCCCTCCGCACACAACCTCACTCCGCCTCGACTATTTGGACACTTAGAGGCCCAGCTCTACATTGTTGTTAAACAAAAACTTTTTTTGCACTGCGTTTTTATATTACTTGCCATTATTGCCATCTATTTTTTGGCAAGATTTTCACTTTGCGTCAGAAAATCCAGCAACAACAACAGTGCGCTACGCTGGTTTAAACAAAAGTTACAACAACAGCGAAAAATTCGCCAAAGCCAAGCAGGAAAATCTATTTTATATCATAATTTCCGCGATATCCTTAGCAAACATCCGGTGTAACGAGCAGTAAACAACAACAAATTCATTTAGCGAACCTCAACAATAGCAATAACAACAATGGAAGCACAGAAATAAAAGTGACAAAACTGAAAAGTTAGTTAAAGAAAGTTTCCGGCTATTGGGTAATGACTGCTGCCGCAGTGGAGACACGAGGTGTCAAGCTGCTTATTGAACGGCGCTGGTAGTTAGGTGTCAAGAGAAGTGGTGCTGACTGACGTAGCGCCAACAGTTTATGGTAAAGTAAAAGTAACGAGCGCAGCAATTTAGGCGAATAATCGGCGCATTTATAATTCACACGAACGCGCTGTCGTTGGCTATGAATTTCAAGGTACACTTTTCGCTCATTCTTCAAACTTTCTGGGTGGAAATAATTTCGAAGGACATTAAGACGTGCTGCTGATATCTTTGTTAACAGTAAAGCCGAAGAGATTTCGGCGTATGAAACGGATATATATTAATTTATTAGAAAAAATATTTACAAGGATCAGTGGCTTATAAAGTTGGCAACTCTATTTGAAAATATGACGGAATTCAAGAACTTTTATATTCATTCTTTACTCTTGTAGCCGAATTTCGGAAATTTCTAACACTTATAATTTTTGTTAAATTTGGCAACTGTATTGCAAAATATTCCTAGAAAAGTGTCCTATTAGTTTTGAGCCCTGACCTTTCCGCTCGATATAGGCTTTGCGGCTAGTGTGCCTGTCAAAAATTTTAACAAGACCGAAAAGTATATAAGTGGTGATCTAAGTAGAGGTAGTTTTTTCAATAGATAATATTCGACCGAGTAAACCGAAAACCGTGGAGACTCGGCACCGTTCGCAGCAACTCGGACTGACGTATGGTACGACTTGCAACATTTTTCTTCGAGATCTTAAATTGAAAGCGTTCAAAATTCAGCTTGTGCAAGAACTGAAACCGCTCGACCTTCGCAAGTGACATAGCTATGCTTTATGGGCTCTTGAAAAGTTCCATGAAAATCCGATTTTGTTCAGCGATGAGGCCCATTTATGGCTCAAACAAGTAAAATTGCCGCATTTCGGACGAAGAACAATCTGAAGAGCGATGAATTAATCCAGAAAACACAATGGTTTGGTGGGGTTTGTGGGCCGATAGAATTATCGATCCATATTTCTTCAAAAACGATGCCGGTGATCTCGGCAATATTTGATTTCAACAAGTCGGCGCCACTTCCCACACATCGTATCAATCAATGAATTTATTGAGAGAACCCTTCGGTGTGCAGATAATTTCATATTTTGTGCCGCCCAATTGACCACCAAAAACGTGTGATATTACAATGTTAGAGTTTTTCCCGGGTAGTTGTGGGGATATGTAAAGTCTAAAGTCTATGCGGACCATCACGCTTCGATTGAGGAATTGGAGCAAAATATCATGCGTGGCATTCGCCAGTTACTAGTTGAAATATCTGAACGAGTCATCGAAAATTGGATTCAACGGATGGACCATCTGTGACTTATCTGGGACTAACATTTGAAAGGGATAATTTTCAAGATATAAATGCCAAATTTGAAGTTTCTGTGATTTTTTTTTTTAAGTACGGAACCTCGAACAGATCGCCTTGTAGATTGAGGAATTCCGGTGATGCAGCCACCTTGACCTTTCATACCCTTGAGCTCTTCCGTGAACAGCAGAGTGGTTAGCATATGCCAAAAACCCAGTTCAAGCGCATACTCAGATCCTCTCACTTTAAGTGTAAACAAATACAAATGTTAGCTTCAAAATAATATTAAAATGACTTCAGCTATTGATTTTTACGACAAATAATATTTAATGGTGGTATAGTTGCCATATGACAAAAATTTAATTTATCCTCCGACCAGAGTATTTTTCCAAAATTTTTACAACTTTTATTAAATAATACTATATACATATATAATATTATTTATTTTTTTATTTATTATAAGTTTTTTAATTAAAAAGTGGCCACATTAAATACCTTGCACATCCAAATAACATCTTTCACCTGAAGTAATACACGCAGTCATAAATCAATGTCATCTGTCTATAGTTATGCAGTATTTGAATCAAGTACCGTTATATGCATATACCCTCATTACAGTACTTATATAATTGCATGTGGTTTTGTACCCAAGCAATGTCTGTCGCAGTGAACTATAATCGTAATTGCATCAACATGATTTATTTCCTTTTGGAATAAAATAAATTAAAAAAAAGAATTAAATAAAACTGTGTTGGTAACCTTTAATTAAAATTTCTCCTCAAAACTATTTGCATATTATTATAACTTTGTTTACGGAAGGCAAAGTCGGACAAGTGTAGTGTCGCGCTGCTCTCGGCTGTGAGCAGAAAGCACAAACTCTTATTTTGAGTGATTTCCATGAAATGTTGACAACACTAATGAGCGCTGCATTTTCCCATAGTAGATGAAAAGGAATCCGAAAAATTTTAATATATAATGCATATATACTTAAATCTTATATTATATATTGAAATACAATTTCAGAACAAGATTTAAGTTCTACAAAAATTTATTAGAAAATAATTTAAAAAAATATATTATTAAAAGTTTTCAAAAATAAAAAACAATAAGAAATTAAAAAAAAAAAAAAATTAATTCTAAGTGTCCTAGGTCCTTCTTCTCCTGGTCTTTCCAACGGAGTGGAGGTTTTCCTCTTTCTCTGCTTCCCCCGGCGGATACTGCGTCGAATACTCTCAAATTGTATCTTCTTTATTTAGCTCTACAGACTTAGATCTGAATATGTTTGTCTGAGCATATAAACGCCAAAATATTTCTTTTAGCATTTTATTTATTTTTTCTGAAAGTGGAAGAGAATGATCACAGCAAAGAATATATTTATATATACAAAGAACCAAACAGCTTTGAAATCACTAAAGTCTCTTTGGGTTTCGTCAAAAATAATGAGATAATACATTGATCTTTATTTTGGGTTCCATGGTATAATAATAACTCTGGCAACTGTGAAGCAGATGAACTAGCCTGAGCACGCACAAATTACACCCCGAAATAGAGGGTGTTTATATCTACTTTAAGATATCCTCAAACATGTTATCAATTTATACGAGAATCGGTGGAGTCAAACTCTAACTTGATTAATAAGCAAACAAACATGGCACGAAAAGAATATGGAACGTACATGCCGACTCTTTAAGTTCAATAGGAATGGCATAAGAAATCAGCAGACTAGGAACTCTATATAATGAATATTGTAGAAACTGGCAGAAGATAGTAGAAGAGGCTATGAAGCATCTTCTATGCGAATGCAAGGCTGTGGATTACAAATAATCGCAACTATCGGTCCAGGGTTTCTTGCTGACGTTTTGGAGTTTGCACTGATAAGTCTTTTCGTACTGGTGAACATCATCAGAAGCTGGTGGTTCAGAGAGGAGATAATGGAGTGAGCATATATGGCTGTTACTCCCGGTGTTATCACAATGGGCCTCCCAAAGGCCTAGCTGCGTCGACAGACAGCCACCCTGCCTAACAACTATTTTAAAATTTATTGAAAATATCTTTAATGAAAACTTTTTGAAAACACCTGTACTATTGAAATTTTATTTATTAAATTTATTAGATTTTACATTTCAAATATTTTCTAAAACCTTTCAGTGAAGCATTTTTATAAAAAAATTTACTTTTTTTACAAATTGAATTTTTTCTTAAATTTATTTTAATAAAAACTTTTCTTATGAAAAAAACATATTTATTTTTGAAGTTTTAAAATTTATTAAACGGCGTTGAGAAGACGTATTTTGAAAAATATAACTATTTTTGGAAGTTTTTAATTTTTTTTGAAGCTTTCTTAATAAAAGTTTTAAAAAAATTTTGGATTATAAACTTTTTTATAACAATTTTCAAACTTGTTTACTAGTTAATGTTAAAAATTTTTTAAGAATATATTTTTATAATTTAAAAAAAATTTTCCGAATAAATTTTAATTTATTTTATTGTTAATATTGTAATAATTAAAATTCTTTAACGACAATAATAATTATTTTTGAAAATTTTTAGAAACGATGTTTTGAAATATATAGGCATAATTCAACTTTTCTCTGAAACTTTCTTAATAAAAGTTTTAAAAAACCATTATTTAGCTAAAAAATTTTGAAGTTTATATTTCTGCTATTTCCAACTGTTTCTTTCTTAAAAAAATGTTTGACTAAAAACTTTATTTTAGAAATTTTTAAACTTAACAACAAACAATTATTTTTGAAAATTTTTAGAGACCACGTTTTGAAATATATAGGCATAATTCAACTTTTCTCTGAAACTTTCTTAATAAAAGTTTTAAAAAACCATTATTTAGCTAAAAGTTTTTAAAGTTCATATTTCTGCTATTTCCAACTGTTTCTTTCTTAAAAAAATTTTTGACTAAAAACTTTTTATAAAAAATTTCAAACTTTTTTGCTTATGAATGTCTGACGTTTTTTAAATTTATTTTTGCGATTTCAAAATTTTTTCGATTTTTTTATTTTACATTTCTATGAAAAAATTTAAATTCTTTTTTAATTCTTAATTTTGTTATAATTAAACGTTATTAATGAAAAAGATAATTATTTCTGAAATTTAAAATTTTTAGAAATGATATTTTGAAAGATATAGCTATTTTTTTAACTTTTTTTCTGAAACTTTCTTAATAATAATTTTTAAAAAATATTTTTTTGAAGTAAATATTTTAACTGTTTCCAATTGTTTCTTTTTTAGAAAAAAGGTTTGACTAAAAACATTTTATAAAAAATTTCAAACTTTTTTGCAAATAAATGTTACACATTTTTTTAAATTTATTTTTATGATTTCAACATTTTTACAAATTTTGTTTATTTTACATTTTTATGAAAAAATTGTATTTTTTTTAGTTCTTAATATTGTTAAAATTAAAATTTTGTAATGAAAAAAATAACCGTTTCTGAATTTTTTAGAAGCGATATTTTGAAAAATATTTCAAGAATTTTTGATTAAAAACTTTTTTGTAAAAAATTTTAAACTCTTTTTGAAAATAAGTGTTAGACATTTTTTTAAATTAATTTTTGTAGCTAAATATATAGCTTAAAAAATTTTTTTTTCATGAAAAATTCCAGAACTTTTTGCAATATAAAATTTTTTGTAACGTAAAATTTCGAAAAAACATTTTTTTTGGGAAATTAAATTTTTTTTAAGATTGCAATGCTGTTTTTCTATCGAAATGAGCATCTACGATTTCTTCTTCCACTGTAAACCTTCACACAAACGCGCTCAATTAAAAGTTTTAATGAAATAAAATTCTCAACTCAGCGACCGAAGCAAAACTTAAGGACACACAAGTTAAGCGATCAAGTGCAAATTTGCGAAAATCGACGAGATAATCAGAAAATCAGCAAAAAGGAATTAAGCTTCAAGCGAAAATGGCAACAATAAAGCAATAACAATGACAACTGCACCCACAAATATTGAAACTTCAGCAAAAAAGGATCGGTGAGCTAAGTGTTTGCGGCGGAGGGATATCCTTATATCCTTTTTGGCCGAAGTGACCTTTTACTTAGACGCAATTCGTCACTTTGCTGAGGTTTTTGTTATGCCTTCAAGGTACTAGCTGCTTTTTTTGTAATCTTTTTGTTTTGATTTTATTTTTTGCTTTCTCTCCCTTCTCTAACTCAACTCCTTCTCATGCCTTGCTCTCTGCTTTAATCTTTTTTACGCCTTTTCCCCTTTGTCATTGCTGACGTCATCAGTACGCCTCGTTTTGCTCGAGTTTTCAGCTCAAAGAAATCGCAAAGCAACGAATGAAATGTTCCAAAATTAATGCCATCACACAGACACTTACAAACAGCACTAAGTGCGCACGAGATGGCAGCAAAAAAACAAAAAAAAAAAAAGAGAATGGCAGGAGAATCCATAAAAGCAGAATTATTTTGCAGCAATTTAGATGAAAAGCAGACGCACACACACATGGACAATAAACCCATTACGATTTTGGAAGTTTGCGAGAGCCCTAGGCAGCGCACCAATACACATATACACACACATGCACATACATGGCAGGAAGAGAAGTGCAAACAAAGAAGGTTATAAAAAGTCAAATCAGAGTCTCAAAGTGATTTGTTGCATTTCCCATGACAGCCGGCCGGCTTGCTGGCGGCTTTTTGGCCGTTTGGCCTCGCGACCGATTGACCGGTTGTTTACGCTGCGCGCTGCCGCTGCTACCGCCGCTGGAGTGCGCTCCCATTGCCAAGTTGCCGCTGCAAAAAGGTAGTTAATTTCCTTGGAAATCTGGAAAAAAGCTTATGGATTGAGTTTGAAAAAAAAAACAGCTCGCATGTAATTAATGCTTGGAGTAAAAAAAAAATCAATAAGATGGCAACTCTGTAATAGAGAAGTGGATATTAATTCATTTTTGTTGCTGCTTTTGCTATTGCTATTTCAGGACAGGCTTTTAATTAAAGTAATAATTATGGTAATTAAGATGAAGAGAGAATTGAGTTTTGTACTTGTATTTAAAAAAATCTGAACAATTATACCAAATATGTGGCAACTAAAGTCGTTGTATTCGTGATAAATTACATAAGAGCACAAAAATTGCTTCAGAATCATTTCGTCTTTTAGAATAAATTATAAAATGATTAAAGGACAAAACCCTTTACAAATATATTTTTTTAAGTATATAAAAAGGTTTTTATTATGATTTTGTTCGGTCAGTTTGCATGACACCTTTATATTGTAGTTGTTCGAATTAAAAAAATTTCTTCGGTATTTGTAGCACTGCCTTGGAGAATACAGGTTGTCAAATGACCACTTTTTGCCTTTTTCCGCTAGAGATGTTATTCCATCAGTGTAAAACTTTTCTGGTTTATTGGCGACAAGTAATTTTCACAGGCTTCTCTTGAAGCCAACTTTACTCCATTAAGAGAGTTCTGCATTGACAGAAACAAATGGTAGTCCGATGGCGCAAGGTCAGGGCTGTATGGTGGATGCAACAAAAATTCCCAGTCAAGTTCTCCCAGTTTTTGCCGAGTCATCAAAAATGTGTGTGGTCTAGCGTTATCCTGATGAAAGACCAAGTTCTTTCTGTTAATCAGTTCAGCCCGTTTTTTCGATTGCTTGCTTCAATTTCATCAACTGTTGACAGTAAAAAGTAGTTGACAGTAAAAAGCTGGAGCAGCTCATAGTGGATGATTCTTTTCCAATCCCACCAAACACTCAACATAACCTTTCGAGGCGTCAAACCTGGCTTTACAACCATTTGTTGAGTTTCACCACGCTTGGACCATGATCTTTTCTACCCCTTATTGTTGTATTTGATCCACTTTTAGTCTCCTGTTACCATTTGCTTCAGAAATGGTTCGATTTCGTTTCGTTTTAGCAAAGACTTGCAGATGTTAATTCGGTCCATTAATTTTTTCACAGACAATTTATATGGTACCCAAACATCGAGCTTCTTTTTGTTGCCAGCGTTTTTTAAATGGTTCAAGACCATTTTATGATGAATGTTAAGTTCCTTGGCGATGTCATGGCTGTCCTGATCAATCTTTTCCACAATTTCATCGAGTTTTTCAAGGATTCTTTTACACCGGATTTTCCAGAAAGGAAGCGAGCGAACCATGTTTGTGCTATTCGAACTGATACAGCATCGTCTCCACAAATCTCACAAATTTCATTGGTGGCTTGCGTGGCATTCTTCCCTTTTTTATACAAAAATTTAGAAATATATCGAATTTCTTCATTATTTTCACTCATTTTTGAACAGCTGTAACTTTTTTCAACTTCCCCGAATTTAATTTTTTAAATGCTTTTAAACATTTTGAAATACTTAGCTTCTTGAGCGTCTCCCAAAGAGGAACCTGTGAGCATTTTTTGTGTTTGACAATAGTCTTTATCGAGTAATGCTTCCAGTTTATCTTCTGCAAATTTTTTTGGTCGCCTAGAACGTTCTGCAATTTTCAAGCCAAAAACGATTTTTAATTACAGGCAATCACTTTTGTCACATTTGCTCTGCTAAAGCATGTTCACCATAAAGTTTCGTCAAAATATAACGACTTTCGATTAGATTTTTTCATATGAAAGAAATGAAAAAGAGCTCCCCTTAAAACTCATTTTCAAGCATAAAGTTCGACATATTTGAATGGAAAAAAAATATTTTTGTTTACGCTTCAAATGAGTGCGATTTACTGTGAAAGGCGCACAAGGACAGTAGCTTTCCAACGCATGTTCAGTATATTGGAACAATGGAATAATAAACGAAACCGTACAAATACAGAAAAACATAACCGATTTAGCTGTAATATGGAAATATATATATTAATCGTAAGAGTATTATTTCATTAAGCTAAGACAACTGCTTTAAAATCTAGTTGCCTAAAAGTATATAATGTATTTTGAAACAAAAAATTCAAATATACTTTTTTTTAATATAAAAAATTTAAGATGCAATTGTGTTGCGTCTCCCACATAACATTTTGTCCATCCTCCTTTCATTTCACCCCGAAATGCTACACCTATTAATCGCCCAAAATAACCAAAATAAATCTGTCAGCCACAAACATGCTAAGCCTGAAAGGCACTCAATCATCGTTAACCTTGAATTTTGCTTGTAATGTAATAGTAATAACTGCAAAAACCGCTGCGCCTAAAAGTATGCAAACTAACAGCCAAATATAACAAATGACTGTCCATTTACTTTACAAATGTTGATGGCGAAATTGCTTAATGAATGAATGAATGCTGTGGTAAGCAAATTATATTTATTTATGCCACCAACAACTATGCAAAGTAGAAATCAGTGAAACACTTAAAGCTGTGTGCAGGTTTGTGATGTTATTGTAAGTAGTTTAACTGTTTCATCTACACATTACAGACATATGTAAAATTTAAAACTAAGCTTCATTTAAGGTTCAGCGCCGAAAAGTATGTTTCTATGTGAAGCAAAATGGTACCTTTTATGTGAAATCTGTTTAAAATTAAACATCTGAAAGTGTATAATAAAAAGTAACGGTAAACGCATTTTAGCAGCTGTCGTTTTTTGTTATTGTAGTGGTAACGAACAGGCTGTCTGTAATAGATACCTAGCCACACCAAATAATGCTCATACGCAGTGTAGGCCACAGCAGTTAAGTTGCGTATATAACGCAGTTATGAAATGTCCTTTGAGCAGGGCAAACAACTGTTCTGCGCCTGAAGGTTCTTCAAAGGTCACAGCGCTTTTGATGCCAGCTACCATAGACATATATACCTTTTACAATTGTAGATATTACAAGTGACGCAAATATAGTATTGGAAATTTAAAATGAAAGAGTCAAAGAGAATATCGATTCTGTCGTAAGTACAGGCCTATTTTCTTAATTTTTGTTTTATCTAAACCCTTTAGTTTCGATTCAGTGAATTAGAATCTTCCTTCACATGTATACTGAGCAGACTCCACCATCCTCTATTAAGTACCAACAGCGTATACTTCTCTTAAAGCTTAAGAAATATTTGAAAAATGATAATGATATATGAATGATATATATCCCTTTACTTGATTTCGGAATTTCATAAATGAAATCGTAAACCAAATACACAAAAAATTGCTATCGAATACTCTACGTCTTTGTTGGCCTAACTTTTGCTTTAGCTGTACTTGAAATCCATATAAAGCAAAGTATAGATAGCAGCCCACCATGAAAGACAAATCAAAAGCAACACGAGCTCCAAAATCTGTAAATCAAGATTATTTAAGAGAAACCAAATAATTCCAAAACCAGTATATTGCGACTGTGAAGAAGTGAGCCAGTCGGTTATCATGTTAGTAAATGTCAACTTCTGATATCATGTCCTTTTGTTAACTTTTAGCGAAGACAAAACCTTGCCGGAGGTCAATGACCTTTTTACATACATTTATCGAAGACAGCAACCCCTACTGAGGTAACGTTTTTCACCCTCTCTAATTGAGCCTTTTGTTTACCTTTAACGAGAGCAATAGTCTTGTTTAGATCAATGGTCTCTGGTGAGAGCAATGATCCTTTTGTTAGCATATAGCGGAGACAAAATCATTCCTGAAGATGACCTTTTAACTCACAGCAACCCTTCATAAGTGCCATCAGAGACCCTTTTGTTTACCTTTAACTACGATACTACCCGGGCTTTGGTCATTTAGCTTTGAAGAGATCAGTCCCTTTGTTAACTTTTAGCGCAGAGAAAATCTTTCCTGAAACCAAAAAATATTTCAATCACATTTAGCGAAGACAGCAATCCTTTCTATGGTCACGTCATTTACCCGTTTGTTTTCCTTTAATGAGAACACTTGCTCGTATCAATGACTTTTGGTGAAGTCAATGATTAATTTGTTAACTTTAAACGAAGACAAAATCTTTCCTGAGGTCATGACAAAAACCTTTCCTAGAGATCATTGACCCACAACGTAGTCAATGAGATTTAGGGTTTTAGACTTTAATAAGGACCGTTTTTAGTAAAGCTTTTGACTTTTTTCACACGATTTGCCCTCAGCTCGATAAATTGGCTCCACATTTTTCCCAATAAGGGGTATGTTTAGGCTATAAAAAGGTCTGCGCTAGTCCATGCGGTATCTGGTGGCTTGAAAAGATATAGTCCGGACACTCTTTATATAAAATTGTATTCCGACACTATTACAGATGCTTGATTTATGTATTGTAAGGTGAAAAATCCGATGGAATTTAAAATTGTAGGCATTATTGTAACATATTTTGTTGGAATTAGCAGAGTAATTCGTGAGATGTGGAATTGTACTGTAAAGTGGGTGGGGCCACGCCTGTTTTTAAATTTTTACGCCGATTCCTAAAAGCCTTTCGTACCATCTTTCTGTGATGTTACTTTAGGGAGTTATTGCACTTCACGTAGCTAGTAACATCACTGTTATATGGAGGATAAGCGGGTTTATCATCCGATTTCTTTCAAAATTTGAAAAAGTGAAACTCACACGCCTTATTACAAAAAGATCAGTAAAAGCGACAGTGAATTTCTTAAAAGTTTCCCTCCTCTGACATTACTAATCTCAATCAGTGTCTAAATTAACTGTAACTTATTGCCGTCCGACCACAACCGCAGCGCATTAACAACGGTTTAAAAGCAAATTCCTAATGTCATGTACATGTGAAGATAAGTGTGTCTGTGTTTGTGGCTTAGCAACATGTCCATACCAATCATTACAGTTTCAAAGATGTCGAAGTCAATTGCAACAACAGCAAACGAGCTGTGGCAGAAATGCAAAAGTGAGAGCACAAGCCGACTACAAGCCTCAAGAAGCCATTGCAAATCAGCAGTTGTAAAGCCTCAACGCCTGTTGTTATGCTATGATTTTCAAGCGTTGCGACGAATATTTGCCTGGCGGCTGCAGTCAATCGAAACGCCAATAAGATGGCTTACAACAACACTGCAACAAAGCGATGTGAATTGAAATTGAAGGACGCCTCGGTGATGCAATGGTTGCATGGCTGAGAGGATGGCATGATGCAGTGCTTGAATGAGTGAGATTATGAGTCAAATAGTTGGATGTGTTTGGCGTTGGGTCAAAGATTAAATGTGGCTTATAGAGATTAGCAGCGGATGAGCATATTTAAGAGAGTGGCGGAAGGAGAAGGGAAAGAGGGGCGAAAACGAAAAAGATTCTAACGATACTGGAAGCTTAAACATGGCGAAACATATTTAATAATAGATCTATATATTCAATAAGGTGACAAATACAGAAGTTTTAGAAAAATTATGCGAATGTGATTCTAACCAATATTCTAGAGTCTAGCGCTATTATATGAGTCACTTGAGTATATTTAAAGGTAAATTATTCATTCTTCGTTTAGTTTCTACTATTTAGGCGTAGCTTCTTCTCTCTGAAGGCCCGTCTTCAAAGCATATATGGCCTTCCGAGAAGTTTTCGGAGTCTAGCTATATAAACGGACCACTTTTAACACTAGAACTCGATTTAAAGCGATGTTTTGAGCCTCGCCATCGCCTGAGAGAGCAGACCGCTGTCGGAAAAAATTATACTTCAGTTAGAAGGTAACGGTTCATCATGGAGAAGTTGGGACCAGTATAGTCGGCTATGGTGGTCAGAGTGGCTTAGTTGAAGTTAGTTAGTAAATGAGTATATCTTGTATAAATATAGATAAAAAAGTTATAAGGTTGCCACCTGTCTGAAAATGTTGTTATTGTTAAATATTTGCTTCCATGTAAGGCTCCAATAATTCCAGTCATTTGTCTTTTTCAGGGAATTTTCAATTAAACTTATTTTTTAAAGTGGTTGCCACCTTGTTAAAAATATTGAAATAACAAAATTGGTGAAATAAATAAAAGATCGAATATTAAACATTATCATTTTTCTTCTTTTTATTATGTACGATGTAATAATAAAAATAATTGAAAAGAGGGTTGCCATCTGTCTGCAAAAATCTAAAAAGTTGTCAATATAATGAAACACTACTAGCTGATGTTTAAAAAAGTTTAGAATTGAAAATAATTTTTCAAGAGAGTTGCCATCTTTGTAAGTAAATATGTAGCGCAAAATTTTATTTCATAAAAATTTATAAAATAAAAAGTATTGCAATATTAAAAAAAAAATTCGAGTTTTTAAAATAATTTTTCAAGAGCGTTGCCACCTATGTATGTATGCAAATAGTCCAATTTTTTCTTTCATACAAAGCATTACAAAATCAAATAAAAAATAAGCAAGAATTAAAAAAACAAAAAAATAAATTATTTTGTGTTGTCATCTGTCTGAATAGTTTTAAGCCAAATAAATTAATAATATAATAAAACGCTGCAAAGTGAAGTACTTTGAGCAAGTTTGCAAAATTTTTCGATTTAAAATTTTCAAAATAATTTTTAAGAGGGTTGCCACCTGTACATGTAAATAACTCAAAATTTTATTTCATGAAAATTTATAAAATGAAAAATATTACAACATTAAAATAAAATAAATTTAGAATTTTGAAATAATTTTTCAAGAGCGTTGCCACCTATGCATGTATGTATGTAAGTAAATAGCTCAAAATTTTCCTTCATAAAAATTTATAAAATGAAAAGTATTACAATATTAAAATAAATTAAATTTTGAATTTTGAAAATAAATTTTCAAGAGGGTTGCCACTTATGTATGTTAATAGCTCTAAATTTTCTTTCATACAAATTTATGAAATGAAAAGTAGTACAATATTAAAAAAATAAAATTTAGAATTTCTTTGTGCTTCATTTTTTTGTTTTTGGCGTTGCCATCTATTTAAAAAGTTTTAAGTCCAAAAAGTTACTAATATAAAACAACGCTGCAAAGTGAAGTAGTTTGAGAAGTTTGCAATTGACAAAATTTTTTTAAGAGAGTTGTCACCTAGTTACAGTTTTTGTATCAATAAAATAAAATCAATAAAATAGAAAAAAGTAAAATTTTAGATTCAAATATTAAAATAAATAACAATTACATATATTTTTTTTTTATTTGATATAATAGTTCAGTACCTCCAAGAGTACACCTTTTATTTAAGTACATACATATAGCGGGAATTTTTTCCATAAACTTTTATATCGCAAGGCCTACCAAAAAGTACCCACCTTTAATTTTTTACCATATAATGCTCTTGGCTTGCAATTCTGTCGGATATACAACATATGCGGCCTTTGTGATATTGTCAAAATGGAATCCTCGCTTGCATATTATTAGTTACTCAATCATATAAAGTGCAATTTCACTGCAGCTGAGCACACACTACAGTCTAGTCCTTTGCACCTACGACAGTGAGCCACGTAAGATGCTGCAACGTGCATGTTATAAATGGAGGTGGCATCACTGCATAAGCAACCAATAAAGCAGTAATTATGTGCAGCGCCATGTATTGCAGCACGTAAGTCAGTTGACTTTATTGAATACGAATTTGAATTTAACTGGCCTTCCTGCCAATAGGAATGATAAGCGCATAGAGATGATGATGAAGCCGTGCAATGTGCAACCAGCAGACGACTTGGCAGCAGCAAAGCCAGCATTGAGCCTTAGTACGTATTATACTATATGTATGCCTGTAGATTTGTGTATTTATGTGTGTGTGCGGTGATCAATTTGAATGGCTGCAGATGCGCTGCGCTGATATGACAGCAATAACTAATAACTAATGGGCGCAAAAAGGCGAATAAAGTGAACACACACGCATACACGAGTATATGCAATACAACTCGCAAACGCACATCCACATACATAGCTTCATACACACACACACGGCTAACCATTGAAATGCACTGTGCATTAAAGCAAATCAACCGCGTCGCTTTGTGCGCCAAGTGGGTCGTCCAAGTAGTCAGGCGTATGACAATTTCAGTGTGGCTCGTTTATTAAAATGAAATAGCGGCGAGGGATTCCATAGAACAGTGGAAATATATAGAGCAAATGGCATTGCTAGAGGTGAACTAGGCGGCATGAAGGCCCCAAACAGCATTGGCAATGGTAATGCCAAACGGAAATGACAATATTTGCTGGCAGTTTGTGTATGCAGTTCATTAAGTAATCGCAAGGCTGGTTAATAAGCGAAAGCTCATACAAAAATATTAACTTTCAGTATTTAATATTTATAAAATATAAAATTTAGAAAATTTAACGCAATTTAAATGCATACAAAGCCATTAACTGAAAAAAGCACGCATTTTATTTAAAAAGCTTTTAGTAAGCTTTCACAGTTTTTATAAACTTTAATTTTATTAAAGGGTGATATTCAACATTTTATAATCGCAACAAGCATTAATTAATATTTTCGAGCTTCCATAAAATAATCCTGAAATATCGATTTATTTCGGGATCCCGGGAATTTTTACCGAAAATTCGAGGTTGAATAAAACTTATAGTATTTATTTTAAGTTATAATATTAATTTATATTAAAACTTTTATTTATACCCGAAATGTCAATATATAAAAGGGAATCCCGATTTTATAGGGAGCTTATTGTTATTTTATGTTTATATGGTTATTATTATTTTATACATACACTATAAACAACTTTTTCATCCCGGTATATTGATATATTAAAACGGGATCCAGAATTAAATCAGGTCTTAAACTAAATTAAATTAAAACACTTCATGCAATTTAAATGCACACAAATGTAGTACTTGAAAAAAAGTATTATATTTGAAAAAGCTTTTTTAAGCTTTCATCTACATATATTAAGAATTTGTATGAAATTTAATTTTAGTTTATATCAATTTAATTATGAGGCGATACTGAACATTTTGTGATCACATTAATTACCACTTTATTTAATATTAAAAAATTTTTTAATCCCGAAATGTCAGTATACATATGAAAACGGTATCCCGAAATTAATCGGGATTTTATTATTTTTCCAAGTTTACAATATCCAAGTTATGTTACAGTTTCTACAATATATATAACTTTTTAATACCGTCGATATCAGTATGTCGGTATATAAAAACGGGATCCCGAAATTAATCGGAATTTTATTCTTTTTTCAAGTTCACAATATCTAAGCTACATATATTACAGTTTCTAAAATTTATATAAATTTTTAATACCATCGATATCGGTATGTCGGTATATAAAAACGGGATCCCGAATCAGCATTTATTAATGTTTTTTGTATCTAAATTCAGATTGTTCTATTATAAATAATTTTTTTTTACTACTATTTTTTCTTCAAATTACAGTTAAAAAATAATAACAAAATATTAAGTTTTCAGTAAAGCTTTTAAGACTATTCAATCAAATTTTCATGTAATTGAAGGAATTTCGACAACTGTGCTGTTAATAGCAGAGTTGTTTATGTTTGTACTAATGAAATTAATCAATATTATAACTTTTATTTAGTTCCGAAATGTCCGTATATGAAACGGGATCCCGAACTGATTCAGTTTTTATTATACGTAATATAGTTTTTGAAAACTGGGAGTTAGTCAATAATAGCTAGTCAAATCTGTGCTTGAAAGCTTAAAGCTCGGTGGACTACGATTTTTGAAAGGTTTGAGTTTTTTGAAACCAAAAAGGCATACGTAAATTGTAACTACAATCCTGCTCTGAAATGCATTGTTACTATTAGGAATATCAGATATGTATATCCAACAAAAGAGTGTTAGTGCTTTAAAGCTCAAAGCGCGGTATTAAATTTAGTAAGCTTTCTAACATACTTCGGCGTTTCTGCAACGGGTATTCTAATTAAGATTACAATTTTTGAGGGTTTTGAAAACGGTATAACCACGAAATAATTGTACTGTTATTTCAAAAGCGTCAAAAGTAAGATATCTACAAGATTTCCGTCAAGCTTTCATGCGCTGCTTTATGTGTTTGTACATCTTATTGCCACCGCTTTTTTCATTCGCTAAAATATTAATTCAAAAGGTTTTGTCCGTAGTAAAAATTAATTTTCGTTTCAGCACTAAAGAAATCGGTTGAGCTTTTCGCAATTTTAACTATGTTGAGCTTTTCGCAATTTTAACTATGTATCATAGCAATTGTGTTACAAGCTTTTGGAATCTCATTAATTTTATTTGGAAATCACATCGAAATTGAATTTTTTGTTTTTAACTATAAGGACGTGAAAACTTAAAAAGCTCAGTTTTTAATTACATAAACTTTTTTAGTCTATCAGTAGCAGTTTTGGAAAGCTAAAATTAATTGTTATTAAATTGAGCCCCGTTTTAAATTTGCATAGCTAAGTTCAGAATTTCCAAAGCAGAAAAGGTTTAAAGCTCGGTTGTAAATTACTTCTTCATTCTATAGCAGTTTTAAAAAGCTTTTTTCCAAATCTCATAAGAGCGCACCTCTGAATTTTGTTCTTCTATTGATTTTTAGGTTTTAATTTTTTTCGTTTTAGAGACTCAGTTTCTTTCCTCAAATCATTTCTATAATTTTTCTATCACTTTAAGGTCTCAACTCACATCGAGATATTTTTAAGACATTCGTTTCTAACGGTTTTAAGAACAAATTTTACTTTATAGAAAACAAAAATAAAAACATTTCCAATAATCACACAGAAATTTCGCCAGTTTCACACACACATCACTTATACGCCACGTATGCCTTGGCTTCTTAAGTGCGCTTTGATAGCACTTATGTAATTGCTAAAGTAATTTCGTTGCCATAAACGTTTATATGCAACGTTTTCTAAATCTATAAATGACTGCATGCTGATATATGTACATATAAGTTTGGCGCATATATGTGTGCGTCTGTGTGTGTAGACGCTCGAAAACTTCGGAAGAATTCAACAACTTGCCACGCAAATAACGAATTGTGTTGCAGTAAAAACTTTTCGTCGCTTACATAAGCCGCCATGAACTATCGTTTAGTACGACGAGCCAACACTTTTTGCTGAGCAGCCCTACCCACACCCCACCTTAGCACTTCAGAGCATTTCCAGCCTGCGCTTCTTTGCTCTACCATTTCCCACAGCCAATTGCGTGCAAACAAATGGAATGCTTAGGAGTGGCGAGCAGCACGGTGGCAGAAAAAACGACATCAATTCGACAAGTGATTTCGTTGAAAAGCTCAACAAAAGTGCTGCATTTGTTTGTGCCACAAATGGTTGCAAGTATGCAGTGGTGTTGATTCAATGGCTTTAAACAGGCTTTGTTGCACGCAAGAAAAGTGCCAGAGTCGTTGTAGCACTTGTACATACATATATAAACCTGAAAAACTACTGGAACGGGCGGAAACGGGTGGAAACGGGAGACAAGTGCAAAAAAGTTAGTTAAAAATATTTTAAAGAGCTAGCTGCTGTAAATGTTCAACTGAAAGCACTTACTTAGCTTTTCTATTAATTTTTGGTTTAATCATAGCAGCTTTTATGGCGCTGTTGATTGGTAAGGTAATAAAATATGTCTGGTTTGTGTACCTACTTCAATCTTTCACTTGCTATTGTAGAAATTAATTTGTGGTCTGGGAAGCCAACTTTGCATTTGGTTATTAAAAACTCATTAAATGTAACGTAATACAAGCTGCGCCTAAAATTATGCCACAGTGGTTTTTTGGCTGCTAAATATGCGCATTTTTTATATTGTATACGCGAGGGCCGAGCAATATTATAAAGAAAGAAATAATAGAAATTTATTTGAACCTGGACAAAGTTAAATAAAAACATGATATGTTCGCGTAAACTTTGTGACGTACCATACTTTTATTAATACCGAGGTCAGTATAAATAACAATAGCACTCTCAATATCAATATTACTACCAATATCAATACCAATACTAATATCAGTATCAATACCAATATCAATACCAATACCAATATCATTACCTATACCAATACCAATACCAATACCAATACCAATGCCATACCAATACCATTACCAATACCAATACCAATATCAATACCAATACCAATATCATCACCAATACCAATACCAATACCAATACCAATACCAATACCATACCAATACCATTACCAATACCAATACCAATACCAATATCAATATCAGTACTAATGCCAATATCTATATCAGTTCCAATATCAAAACCAGTACTAATACTAATACCAGTACAAACTCCAATACCAATACCAATATCAGTACCAGTACTTCTACCGATATCTATGTCAGTACTAATAGCAATCTATATCAGTAACAATACCAATATCAATATCAAGACCAACACCAATACCAATTCCAATATAAATACCAATACCAATATCAGTACTAATACCAATGCATAATGTATATCAGTACCAGTACTAACACCAATATAAATACCTACACCAATACCAAAATCAATACAAATAATAATATCATTACCAATACTAATACCAGTACCAATACCAACACCAATATCAGTACCAGTACTAATACCAATATCAATAGAAATATATAAATACAAAATCCAATACTAATTACCCATTACCAGCACCCATTCGAACTAACAATCGCGTTAACAATTCTAATGCTTATACATACTATAACAGTACCACACTAAACACCAGTATCAATACCAATAACAAATATCAGTACAATTACCAATATACGTAAGTAAGTTTAAAAAACAATACCAATACCAATACCAATATCTATATCAGTACTAATACCAATACATATATCAGTACCAACACCAATACCAATAATAAAATCAATACAAATACTAATATCATTACCAATACCAATACTACTACTAATTTCCAATACCAATACCAGTACCAATACCAATATCAGTACCAGTACTAATACCAATATCATTACCAATATCAGTACCAGTACTAATACCAATATCAATAGCAATATAAATACCAATACCAGAACTGATATGAATACAAATACAAACTCCAATACCAATTACCCATTACCAACACCCATTCCAATTAACAATCGCGTTAACAATACTAGTAAGTATGTACAATATAAATACGTTTAAAAAACAATAACAATACCAATACCAATACAAATGCCGAAATCAAGTGCAATATCAAAATAACTGCTATTTCGCCAGTGACGTCATAATTTAACACAACTACTTGCAATATTCTTATATCGATTCTAATACCCCTACATCACATTATAGCCTACTTTTCGGTGTTGGAAACACAACGAAAAGCCAAAAGCAAAACATTAAAAACTCAACAACATTTTGCACTGCGGCAGCAATCAATTGCAAAAAGAATAATACTACCAACAGACGTCAAGCGCTTTATAGCGAGCAAACCGCGGTAATAATAATAATAATAACGACAACAACAAACAGAAGCACTGCATTAAACACGAGTATTTTAAGTTATTTTAATGCAAACCATAAAGTATGTGAAAGAGTTTTATTTACCAACAGCTTGTTGCCAACTGCAATGCATTGCTTTGAAAGTCGCTAACGAAATGAAACAACAACATTATAGCAAAAGTGGAAAAGAACTCAAATGCACGCAAATATGCACGAACACATAACAACTCGCATGTTTGAACTTTGAGCACGAAGGTAAAATAAAAAAAAAATAAATAAATCGAATATTTTGAAAAGTAAACAAAGAGTTGGCTTGCATTCCCTAGCGAGCGATCGGTTATGGGCTATTAAACGAAAAAACAAACTCAAACCGCCTAAAAGAAGACTTCGTTGCATGTAGGTGTTTATATTGCCTTTACCTTCAACTCTACCATTGGTGCTGTGATGTACGTTGCTTTTTATTGCTGCATTTACCGCGAATCTGTATATATTGCTTATATAACGTTTGTTGTTGTCAATGAATTTTACACGCCGTACATACCAGTAAGCCTGTACGAGACTCTCGTGGGTTGTAAAAGTGTGATTGCGATTTTCGTGAATTTTTTATCTGAAGTCAGACTTTCAAAGCCAATATATTGATTGAGTGAGAGGCTGTGAACTGTACTTAAGATATCAGAGGCTTCATAGATCATAATGTTTCTACTACGAAAGACAGCTATGCATTCCTATGTAAATAGGGTCGTAGACTGTTGGAGAACTGTTTTGTGAGTAGTGCCAAAAAACCCAAATATCTGTAAGCGCTTTAGAAACTCTTATAATATTGTTCTACTAAATATTAAAGATGACCTCCAAGTATTTTTTTCTTTTTTTGGAAACTATTAACTCAATCTTCTTGAATTCGGTTTCACAGAGATATTCGTCCTCGGACAAATAGCAAAAAAAAAATGTAAAACTACAAGAACGCTAAAATTCTATTTTGCCTTTTTTCACTTTAAGACACTTTCTAGAACTTTTCTTATCTAAGCCATTCAGAAAGAGAGAGATGGAAAGAGAGAGGGTGAAACAATTCTGATCCTGGAGTTGTTTTCTGAAAAGAGTAGGGGATTCTTCAGATTCTGACTGAGTTGTGGACTTGTTTAAGGAGTGGTGTCCACTGTCTCTTTTAGTCAAGGTTGAGTATAGTTATTTTCTTATTTAAATCCACTGGGAAAGAGAGAGATGGTTAGAGAGAGAGATAGGTGGTGAAACAATTCTGATCCTGGAGTTGTTTTCTGAAAGGAGGAACACCGATGGCCTCTTTTAGTAAATAATGTGTACAGTGGTGCGTATACGAAATTCTGAAACTAGTTACTAACTAGTTGAAAATGAACTAGTTCGAGTTGAACACATTTTTATATAATTTTTGGGACTTATTTTTTCCTGCTGGTCCGAACACAATTAACTGTATAAGACTCTCGAATTCATTTATTAAAACAATGTTCATTTCTTTTTTTCCAGTCTTCTCAACCAGATTACTCCATTCCGAAGAACCGCCGCAAAATTTCCTCACTTTCAGATATGAGTTGTTTAGTGCCTATCGAAAAAAGTTGCTTATTGAAAGCCTGCGTTACTAGTTACTAACTAGTTTAAAATAAACCAGTCCGCATTTAACGCATTTTCATCTAATTTTTGGGTTACATTTTGATTTCCTACAGGTCCTAACACAAGTAACACATTGGTATCCAAATAGGTTCTGGCGTAAATGAATGATATTAAGCATATTATGGGTAAATTGGCAAAATTTTGACAATGCGCTGCTGCTCAGTGCAGCATATGAGTCGTTGCACTTTTTATATAAGGTGTCTTTTTAGAAGTATAAAATTTCCGAGAAGGAAGATTAACTGTCAAAACCAAATACATTTTTTTGACATTACGTTCAATACGCCTCGACAAATTATTGAGTAAAGACTTATATGTTACTTATTACATCAAAAAAAAATTCTTGTGCGACCCTTGTTTGGACCAAATTGACCGACAGTATATTCTTCGTTAGACATGAATGCATTTAAATAAGTCAAATACAAAGTTTTGTTAACTTCCTTCACTCTTCTGTCTTTTCTTTCAAACAAAACTTAATGGCCTCTGAAAAAATGTCCTATATTATGCCTTTCCGCTGCTTTTCATAAATCACTAACACTTTTAGGCATTTTAGTATGCTTTTTATTTGCTATTGCATTTAAAGAATTTCCGGAATAGCGTGACATAGCCGAGGCACGATCGCTTGATTACATGTCACACTGTGATTACATCAAAACGTCAACGTCAACGCCAAGCTAATGTCACATTAAATAACTGCTTAATGCAATGAGAAATCTGCCTCTTTTTGTTTTCACAGGAAAAAACATTAACTTTTACGTAAGTATATTTTTTTTAAGGAATAGTGAGTCAGGAAAGAACTTAAGTCCCAAGCAAATAATTACAAATTAGGTTAGAAGACATAAGCCAAAAAATTGCCTGAATGCCCTGCCTGCAACCAAGACTTGTGAAAGGATGAGACGGGTACCCTGTTCTCCCACCCTTGGAAAAACTAATAATTCTACGAAGTAGTACAGTCTCGGTTTTAGCACAAACTCTTTGAAAACAATAATAACTCAATAATCATTGTATTCCACTGGAGCCCGAACGCTGATACTCAAAAATTATGACAGATACCCTTCAACCTAACCCGCTTGTATGAATGATTATCATCTCAATCTTAGCATTGCAGCATCGGCTTTGAAAAAGCCGAAAGTACTTCATGAAAGGTAGAGAGCATACGTCCAAATGTCTTTTGAAAACATCGAAGTGATGTTCCGACATCTCATACAACGCTTAACAGACGTTAGCTTTTCAAACTCTCTTCTCAAGATGATATCGCGATAGTCAAAGCAGCACAGTACCTGTCTTCGGAGATACTTAATAATGCTCTTTACTAAATATGCTCCCAACAAATATTATCTAGTCTCTGAAGCTTCTCAGAGTACTCTTTTCTAAAGTAAATCTGTCTTATAAAAATCATATAAAAAGTACCGTAAGTATAATTGTATTTGAGAGAGTGTTACCGGTGGTTTTTCGAAAGGTTTTTGAATACAATTTTTTTATAAAATAAAAGCATTTTTATAAAAAAAAATGTTTGTCATGCGAAACACCTTAGTTTATTCACGAGCCAACCTTATTTAATCATAAAATATATGTACTTGCTGTCAAGCTGAGACTCTCCTCAAACAGAACTGATAAGGATTAGTATAAACAAACACCATAAAACATAACACCAACACCTCATCAGCAACATAAGTACACATAACCTATGAAATAGGTGTGTAAACAAAATTATTTATGCAAACTCGCCGTATGCAGCAAGAAATAAATATTCCAAATATAATATTATATGTGAACGCACAATCGACTTTGCAAATAATAAACTCATATTAAAGCATACTTTCAGGCGGCATAGGCGTCAATATCGCAGCTATCGGAAAAGAAAAAATTTAACAAGTATTTATGAAAAGCAAGACGATAAGTGAGATCGATAACGACGCACTTACAAGCACACGCTACTTAGAGCGCTGCATACATTTTTTATGCCGTGTAAAAGAAATTCGAGCGAATGGCGTGATTGTGTGCGCTCGCATTGACGACTATACCTGAGTCAGCAGAAAAAATTAATTTCTAGATTCAAGTGAAAGAAAAATGTGCGAAAGTGAATGAAATGAAAGAAACCACACAATCTGGCATAATCGCTGATAAGAGTCATATTCGTCTCGCGTCTTCGCAGGGAAAAAATGTTGCTATTGTGTGGCAAGTAAACAGCAAGGCAGCGCTTAGGCTAAGCAACGCAATTGATTGAAAAAACTCTGTGTAGCATAACAAAAAAAAATAGAAAAAATAAAGGCATGAATGATTCGTATACAAAGCAACCTTGAAGATGTCATTTACACAGATTTTCGCTGCTACGCTGAGAGTAATCTGCATGTGTGTGAATTAAAGAAAGTAACAAATATATCCATGAGTCATTTAAAGTACTGAATTACTTTCCATTTATGAGAAATTTTGAAACTTAGTCAACTTCTAAAGATTCTTTTATATCCTCCAGCCAAACAAATTTCATTACGTTGCATATTCTCTCGAAGCAATGTCTATGTGTTCACTATACTTGCTCTCAGAGAGACTTTAAAAGATTCTTCATCAAACATTTTCTCAACATTATGGCCAAAAATTAACTTTAACTACTTTCGGAGTGGCTTCAAACTGTTCTCTAACAAATATCATTTCAATAAAACTACCACACATTATCAATATCCGGTTTCAGAAACTTGAAAGTACTTTTCGGCAAATATGCTCTCAAAACATTGACCAAACAATGGACAATATATAAGCTTAAAGGCATCAGAGTACTCTTTAACAAACACTCTCTCAATAAATTGAACAAATATGGACATGAACTTCTCAAAAAATATATATGTATAAATATAGAAACTCTTTAGGAATTTTCGTACATATTCTCTCCACGCAGTGTCCAAAAGTAAAGCATATCAGCTCCTGTTGTGCCTTCAGACATGAAGTGAATAACAGAAACCACGAACCAAAAGTCAAAAGTCAAAAGTCAAAAGCCAAAGTTAAGGCGTCAATACAAGATTGCCCTAAAAATTCTTATAATCGAGGACCAGTAACCGGAAATTTTGAATTGGTTTCTGGAAATTACAACCTTTTTGCGAATCAAAAGTGAAAAACAGAGCTTAAACTTTGGGTACAAGGTAAAGGAAAAGAAAGCTTTCGGATGGAATATTCCTTCTGAAGAAACTTAAGTTTTACAATAGATAGTTACAATTTTAAGTTTATGCGCGGTTTGATAAATCAAGTTAATATCAGTAGTTTCTTTGATGAAAAGCTAAAGTGAAAGAATAGCTATCAAGCTTTTCTTCGGATGAAAGCTTCATTCTAATGAAACTGGTTCGAAAGCCTCAAATTTGTATCAGAGGGTACTAAGTTTGACAAATTACAAAAGTGGAAGAAGCTCAAAAGCTTTTCGAAAACTTAATTAACACAATAGGTTGATATAATTTTAAGGTTATGGATGGCTATGTATAGGTAGTAAAAAAATAATTCTGAAATAAGTTTACAAATTACAAACGTGAAAAAAGCTTAAAAGCTTTCGGATGAAAGGTCTCTTCAGAATGAACTTCAATAATACAATTGGTAGAAATAATTTTAGCGTTATTGGTGAAAAATACTGAAAGCTTTCGGATGAAAGGTCTTTTAAGAATAAACTGAAATATAGGTAGATATAGTTTTAAGGTTATAGAAGGTTTGGTATATCAAGGTACTAAGTTTGACAAGTTACAAAAGTGAAAAAAAAGCTCAAAAGCTTAAACTTAAATAACACAATAGGTAGATATAATTTTAAGGTTGTGGATGGCTATGTATACCGATGTAGTAAAAAGAGAATTCTAAAATAAGTTTACAAATTACAAAAGTGAAAAAAGCTCAAAAGCTTTTCAAAAACTTATAATATACAATAGGTGGATATAATTTTAAGGTTATGGATGGCTATATATGCCGATATAGTAAAAAAAAAGAAATCAAAAATAAGTTTGGCAAATTTCAAAAGCAGAAAAACCTAAAAACTTTCTGATGAAAGGTCTCTTCAAAAAAAAACACAATTGGTAGAAATAATTCCAGCGTATTTGGCGGTTTTATGTTATAATTTTATTTACCGACTTTCTTTCAGCTTACTCCTTCATTTTTCTCTAAGTAGCTACTTTAACTAAATATGTATTAGTTACTGTTTCCTAAAATATTTATCGCGCCACCGCCACTTGTCCAATTGTCAGCAGATTTTATGATTTACTTTGCACTTCGTCTCCAACTATGCGCAGATTTATATAATTTTTTCCACAACCACTCGCTTTATTGCCCCCATGAATTCGCCGTTGTCCTTTTTGTGGCTTCTATTTGAATTTATAACTGCAGGCGATGTCATAATTTCTACTTACTGTTAGCACAGCGGGGAAATGACTCGAAATATTATTCATACCCATAACTTATTGTGTATAAATAGATCTGCATATATGGAAAGCAGGAAGCAAGCAGGGTGAATGGTGCTTTCGTTATACTTATACTTAAGACTCTTTTGAATTTCAATAGATTTTGAAGAGTTGAGGTTAGAAACTTAGCTTGGGAATGAAAATTTGATTTCCGAACAGTATGTCTTCGTATTTCTGTCAATGCAAGCTTTACTTGACTTGAGTAGAAGTTAGAAGCTTTAAAAAAAAAACTTACGTACCGACATACTCTGAGATTTTAGTATTACATGTAAACAAGATCAGCAATAGTCCGGCATAGTTCAAAATACAGTCATTCGAAAAAACAAAATAAAGTGCTGTAACTAAGTCACAAATGTGGTTTTAAAACAAAGAAATCTCGGTAGAATGTTTTTGGAAAAATGGGCGTGGCTCCGCCCTCCAAATTTATATATCTCATAAACTTCTTGATTTCTTTTTAAAAGTCAAAGGCATGAAAGACGATAAAGAAAAACCAGAAGTCTAAGAACTACTATTTTAAAAGTAGACTGAGCTCGGTTTTGGAGTAGAAACCATAGCGAAGTGTTTCACCGCTTAGATCTCACCTCAAGAAAATAGGTAATAAGCAAACTCTTCTCCTTGTTTCATTCATGTTATCACGAAATAAATATTTTTTTGACCAACAATCTCAAAACAAAAATTGAGTTCCCTACTTTAACCTTACCAGCGACAATTGGGTCTGTGTCAACAAAGTGAATCCGAGTTTTTGTACACCCAAGAACTATCAAAATTATATGGAGGAACTTTCTACCGCTACAACCACAGTTGGGCTCAATAGGAAGCATAGTCAGCCCAATTAGGACCTAAGTGGTCGATCAAGCATATGTCAATCTACCTAAAACTATAAGACCACTAATAATCAAATAGTTTCACTACAAATTTAATAAAAATTTCCTCAAGGCATATACATATATACATATATGTGTATATATTATATATATTCAATTTTGAAACAACAGCTGCGCTGACAGCGTTTATCAAGCAGTTTTTACGCCGAGAAACTGCCAGCATTTCTAAATCAGCCATTATTATTGTCACTGTCACTCACTGAACAACTCTAAAGTATGGGAGTATGGATGTGTGTAGTGTTTGTTGACATACGTTGTTTCAAGCCATTAGCATAAAATTGTCAGCGAACAAAATTTAAATTGATGACTGTTGAAAGCTGCGAATACGCCATATTGGCGAGAGCTACATGCAAAGATGGTTCATGCAATAGACCACGTGTTCTTGTTCCACAGTTATGATTTTAGAGTAGAATTGTGCTCTGGTTTCAGAAAACCAGTATTAGATTTTTAACTTAGCAGTGAATCACACACTTACTGAACAAGTGAAAAAGAGCTTTAAAGCTTTTGGATGAGAAATATCCGTTGAAGGCACTTAATATCATATTAGAAATATATAATTTTGAAGTTTATGGTATGCAAGGTAGTATAGAGACAACCCAAAAACTCTTTAAGTAATTAAAAATAGCTCTAAAGCTTTCGGATGAAATGTATTCTCCAAAGAAACTTAAATTAGATTTTATTATGAAAACTCTTGTATACAAAAATATTTTTATTAACAAAAGAGTGAAAAAATAGCTTTAAAGCTTTCGGATGAGAGGTCTTCTCCAAAGAGACTTAAATTAGATTTTGATCTGATAAATTTTGTATCCAAAAATATTTTAAAGCGAAACCAAGCAAAGTTTGAAAAGGTTATAAGTAAAACAAAAATAGCTTAAAAGCTTTCAAGAGAAAGGTACTATCTTAAGGTGTTTAAATACCATAAAAAATAAATATAAATTTCAGGGTGAAGACGCTTTGGTATACCAACTTAGTAAAAAATAGAAACCCAAAAGTGAAATACAAGCTTTAAAGCTTACGAAGGAAAGTTAGATATGTATCGTTTCCCGGTTATGGTCAATTTTAAACATGAAGGTACAAAAATAGAAACCCAATAATAGTTTGATATTAATTCAAAAACAGCTTTAAAGCTTACGAGTGAATGTACTATCGTCAATGTTATGGTCAATTTTAAACATGAAGGTATAAAAATAGAAACCCAAAAATAGTTTGGTATTAAAAATGTTCAAAAACAGCTTTAAAGCTTTCGAGTGAATATACTCTCTGAAAAAAACTTAAGTTTCACAATAAGTAATATCGTTTCGAGGTTATGCACGATTTTGTATACCAAAGTCTTAGAAAAAGTTTAATTTTTGTTTAGTTTAATAAATTCATTAAATGAGAGATAAGCTCTAAAGCTTACGAAAGAAATTTAGATATCTTTTCGGGGTTATGGTCAATTTTGAACATGAAGATATCAAAATAGAAACCAAATAAATTTTAATAAACTGCAAAAGTTAAAGAGATAGCTATGAAGCTTTTAGCCAAAAGCTCCACTTCGAAAGATAGTAACAGTATAACACACTCGTATCGATTTGCTTTAAAATTTAATTTCCTTTTTATGTTTACAATTGTTTTTATTTTTTTTTTAATTTTTTCGTATAACCAATTTGGTTTAGTCTGAGTATTACCTAACTCTTAGTATTGCCATAACTCATACGCACACAGTCATGTATCTACATATGTCAACAATATTGTCTGCCGAAATAAAAAAAAAAAATAAATAAATAAATATGAAAAAGAACAACTGCAAATATAACGGCAATTGGACACGTGCCAGCGTCACATTCCACTGAAATACTGGAAATATTTTCTGGCAGGATGAAGTCATTTTCGGCCAACAATATTCCAATGCATGAGCACTCACTTGCCTATATCTGCCACATTTTGGAAGTCAGCCGAAAGTTTGGCAGTCACTGTTATTTGTTTTTGCTAATTTCCAATTGCTATATTACTGTACGAGTAACAGCTGAGTAATGCGGCTGAGGCTTGCTACTAATATGCAATACCGTTTGTTTTTTCGTTAATTTTGTTTCTGGAACAGCATGGCGTATGTGGAACTTTTTGCATTTTCTTGCCAGTGTTAAAAATTGTATTCACAAAATGAAGGAAATTAATGCAAAAATTAAAGCCAGAAATTTAAGAAAACTACGGTAAATTATTTTTGAGTAAGGTTGCCACATTTTTAAAAATTGCGTTTTAAAGAAATTAATACATTAGCTAATTAGTATTATTATCAATATGGCTATCAGTCTAAAGAAAGTCGAGAAAACGCACCATTAATAATTTTTAATAGAGTTGCCACCAGCTGAAATGTGCAATTAAACAAAATTATAAGTTACACTAATTATGCTAATGTGGATGTTGAACTAAAGAGTGAAAACGCAGTAAAAAAATTATAGGGTTGCCACTTATTTAGAATTTTTTTTAAATTAAATTCATATAATGAAATATTGTTGGACGAAAAATATATTTCTATAAACATAAATAATAATAATCATATATTTGTACATACATACATAAATAAGTAATCACGGTTTTATGGTTGACACATGTTTGGGTCTAAGGAAACTGTTTCGGTTTCAGCAAAATGATTTACAAACAAACGGCACTATAATACTGAGGATGTTCAGAAATATTACTATTAAAAAACTTTTTAGTGTTGCCGTATTATTTTTTATTTATTATAATAAACTGCTGCCATTTTTTTTAAATTTTTTTATAATAAGCTGCTGAGCTAAAAAAATTCTACAATAGCGCCTTTGTGCTAAAATATTTAAAAAAATGTTTTTAGAAGAGTTGCCAGCTGCTTTAAAAAATGCATGGCAAAATATAATCAAGCAAATTAAAAGTGATTACTTTACTCATATTTTATTCCAGAAATTAAAAATATTTTAATACTTAAGTTATTTTTCAAAAGAGTTGCAAAATATTTGTAAAAAATAATTAGAAAAATAATAAGAAAAAGTTAAGATAAATTTAGTTTATCAAATGTTTGTACAAATAAAAAATATCTGGTTTGCCCACAAGTAAAAAGATATTCATATTTTTGTAATTCATTGCAAAACTTTTGAAGCTAATACTTGCATATTTTGTGGAAATAAAAATGTATTTATCGCCAAAATTTTCAAAAAAGAAAAGCCGTGTAAAAGCGAACGAATGCAGCGTTGAAGCTATAATTTTTTAAAGTATTTTCATTTTGGCATTGAAAATACATTTTTTTATATAAACTTTAAAATTTAAGTTTGTAATAAATTTTGAAATCCATTTCATTTTAGCGTTGCCACCATTAATTTTATTTCGTTCAACTTTTGTTCTGAAATTGCATTTAACCATTGTTTTTATTTAAAAAATTTAATATTTGTACTAAATTTTTTTAACGAGTTGCCAGATTTTTATAAAAAAAATTTTAATTAATTTTCCGATAAATAAAGACGTTGTCTTAATTATGAATTTATGAATTTAATATTTTTACAAAAATTTTTTTAACGAGTTGCCAGATTTTTTTAAAAAAAATATTGTTTTAATAATGCAATTAATATTAAAATTAAATAGTTTCCTTGCAAAAATATCTGCTAGCTAATTAATTTTCCGACATCCACTGCTTGTAGAATTCTGTCAGCTCGTAGACAACAAAAATTCCAACTCTTTAAATTTTCAACTCAGTTAAGTTAAAATTGATGTCGACAATTTCAACTTGGCAACTTGAAATGCTTTGAGCATAAATATTCACAAGCCTCTAATGAGCGCTCAGACACACACATCCACACACACTTGCAATTCAATTCAATTCCGCTCTGTTAAAATTGGCAAAATTATTATTTTACTAGAATATTCTTAGCGACGCGCACATCCTGACGCTTCGTACGTACGGCCACATTCAGTTCATGTACGTTCAGTCACCTTTCGCCTTGCCTTGCTTGCCGTTTCCACACGCTATCGCACTCCTTGTGTGTGTGTGTGTTTATTTGTTTGCAATTTTCCGCTAGTTTTTTTACTATTATTGTTGCTGTTGTTATATATGTGATGCGGCTCTATTTGCTGCTGTCTTGGCTGCTATGTGTTGCCGGCATTTAGTCGTCACGTAAATTCAACAACCAAGGCGCACAAGCGAAGGTACATAACTGCCAGCTATGTATGTTCTATTTGTTTGCGGTCTCAACACAGCAGCATACATGTTAGTATAGATGTGCGTGTGGCCGGGCGCTGCAATTACCCTCATATGTTGCTGGTAAAAAGGTAGTCTTACATACATATACATTTGGAGGCAGTCATGCAAGCTTTATGTCAGCCACAACATACCGTTAGATGCAACGAAAAGCAAATAAGAAAAATAAATAAAATAAAAACAAGCCAAAAAGTAAAAAAGAAACGACAGTAGAAAATTTCTCAAACTCTTATTGGAAATATGCGCAAAGCAATGGTTCAATTGGCTGTCAGTGGAAAGGAGTCAGCGAAAAAAATGTTAAAGTTTAACAATTTTCAACGACAAAACGATTGACTACAAAATAAATATAATTTTTGCAATTTTTTTTAAGTACCTGTCACCTTCAGCGGAACACAGTAAGTCAAAGGTTCAAAAAATGGCAGGTGACTCATGACAGCTGACAAACATTTTCGAACTTTAAAGGTTAAAACTTAATTTAATATAAATTTACCGAAATTGAAACAACTACAAGAAGTTCTACGTCGCTATATAACAGCAAAAGTAAATGGTTTTTAAGATATAGGCAGATGACTGCTGACAGCTAATAGAGACTGATGTTCTAGTGAATACGTTGAAAAGAAAGATATATGTCATATCGCTAACTATCGGAAGATAATTTTACGTTACCAAACAACTTCTACATCAATTAATTTCATCACATGACAGTTGTCATTGATGTCAGGTGTCGGCGTAAATACAGCTGAAACCAAATATGCGTATTAAGCTACTAATATGACTAAACACGTTAAAATGATTTTACGTTAACAAGAAAACAATTTCAAAATGAATTACAATTATCTCACAATACCCAAAAAAAAATTTCTAAGGGAATTTTACAGCTTTCACTTGCCAATTGACAGCTGACAAGACACCCTGATGCTTTCGGAAGAATCAAAGGCAACATATCTATAACTCATAATATTATATGTAATAGAAACTTTTTACAAATAACATGTGAAGTGAAAATTACAGATGACAGTTGACAAATATAAATTTTTTGGAAAACGCCTTTCAAGACGTTCAAAATATCCTTCTGGAAACCGTTTAAGTATTCTGTAAATTAAACATTTTTATGCTAGTTTATTTGGACTTCTCTTGATTATGTCAACCTAAAAAATTAAAATATTGCGAAATGTAAACAAACATAAGTCGACGTTCCGGTAAATATTCGGAAAATGGTCAATTTACATAAACTTGTAGCAAAGTTTCCATCTACCAAAATTTTTTTAAAGCTAAATGTAAATTCTATTATGACAACTCATTTATTTAAAAAATATTATGTTCATTATTAAAACAATATTTCCAGTACGTTGTCTTCAATCAAAATATTTCCTCGTCACTTTTCGTTATCTGAAATGTAGTATATCGATGTTCCCTACTTTTTTAAGAAAAAACGGCAAAACTTCAAAGGAATGAGGAATGTTTATTATCATTTGAAAGAACATTCTTTGGCATTTATTTTTTGAAGATTATCTTATTCAAATGTTGGTTACGTCGCAGATGGTGCTTCCATTGAGTCCTATTCTCGATAACTCATTCGAGCATTTCGACTGGTAACTGGCGAATGACACGCATGATCTTTTGCTTCAAGGCCTGAATCGAAGCTTGATTGTCCGCATAGATTTTGACTTTACATATCTTCACAGGAAATAGTCCGACGGTGTAATATCACACGATCTTGGTGTTCAATCGACAGACCCAAAACGTGAAATTATCTGCTCACCGAAGTGTTCTCTCAATAAATCCATTGATTGGTGCAATTTCAGCATCAAATAGTCAGTTATCATCTCATCATTTTTGAAAAAATATGGACCGATGATTCCACCAACCCAAAAACCACACCAAACCATTGTGTTTTCGGGATGAAATGGCAGCTCTTGAATCTCTTCAAACTGCACTTCGTCCAAATGAGGCAATTCTGCTTGTTTTCGTACCCATTAAGCCAGAAAAGGTTCATCGCTGAACAAAATTTTGGCTCGAAAACGTCAGATCTTCTTAGAACTTTTCAAGAGCCCAAGGAGCAAAGCAAAGGTGCTTGGGAAGGTCAGGCGACTTCAGTTCGAGCTTCATTTTGTACACTTTCAATTTATGATCTCGTCGTAAAATTCGCCAAGTCATTCCATACGTCAGTCCAAGTTCCTGCGAACTGCGCCGCTTCCACTCTCCACGATCATCGTGTACACTCTCAACTACGACTGCTATACTTTCTTCACTGCGTGCTGGACGTAGTCTATTCGGTCGTATATTGTCCAATAATGAATGCTGGGTCTCAATATGGGTGATGGTGTTGCGAACAGTATGCTCAGTAGGCCGATTATGTTGACCATAAGTTGAGCGAGGGCGCGAAATACATTCTCTACAGAACGTGAATTTTCGTAATAAAGATGAACGATCACCCGTGAGCTGACAAAAAAAGGCTATTGAAAAAAGTCCTCTACTTGGATCACCTGTTAATATACAATAAAATTGGAGGTGAACAAAGCGGTTTCTAACATATTATATATTACGTAAGTATAGATTTAACAGTTTTATATAATATACTCGTGAAGATTCTACTCTCTTCGCAAATGCCTGATAGCCACATATATCCAAACATCTCCACACGCAAATATTAGCATAAAAGTGTGATATTTGAAATCTGTGACACATAATCTTTAACTTTCTGATAGCATGTGACGTGTAACAAGCTGCTGTAAAAAGTGCAAAAATGTATTTTGCTACATATGAAAAAAGACGTGTGCAATAAAAGCTAAAGCTTGCTGCCTCAACTTATTAAAGTTCGGAAGCAAGTTCGTATGTTAAGCTCAAATATGGATTATTACACTTGGGTTGCAAGAAGCTGGTACTTACATAACCAGTATAAGTATGTATATTGAGCTTTTATTCTCAATTCACAGGTATGTAAGAAATTGAGCACGTCAGACTATCTGTGCCAAAAACGAGGGGACTTAGAGTTACATTTATTTATAAAATGTATTATTTGGGCCCCGAAGAATTAATTGTAAATCAAGCTGATGATGATACTATATAGCAGTTACATAAATGATGTCTTCGATTATGTAAAAAATATTCACGATCGCATGAATCCGACTGATACCCTTTGTAATGATGCCTTCTAATGCCACTCTTTCAGCGATGAGTGTACTCTCTTCACTTCACAAATTACGCATTAGATCTGGACACTTATTGCGTTCGCTGTAAAAATAGTTCGACGAACCAGAATGGATCTCAGTAGATACCACTTTGTTGACATTCCGCTAAAGGCTCTGAATCGTTTATCAGCAACATAACCTAAATATAATGTTGAAAAATGTTGCTAACTAACACCGTTAAGAGGTTTTATAAACATTACAACTGTTAAGCACAAAAATTAAGCAGAAGAAGAGAAAGTTAAATTTCAATTCTATGCATTTTCACTTTTCCAGCGATACCTTTGTTGGGTACTCTACAAGGCCAAGTGGTGCTTGTGGCGGCTACAGCGTTGTTGGCCACAACCATTAATGGTGCTGACTCGCTTTCTGCATTGCGGCGCTGACATTGTTGCTGACAAACACTCGATTGTCGCTTAGAAAACGTACAGTTGTTTTCGAGTGTTTAATGGTTTTCGATTGCTATGCATTTAACTAGTATATATGTATATAAATGTATGTAAGTATACTATATACATATATATAATACAATATAAGTTTAGAAAGAAGTATATATTGTAAGCAGGGTTGTCACGTATTGCGTTTTTTACATTTCAAAATTAATAATCTACATATATACATACATAAATTAGGATATATTTGAGCAAGGTTGCCGTCTGTCTGGGTTTCATTAATTCAATGCTTTAAATTTTTTGATGAAAGTACAAAAATTAACTAATAAACATGTATATAAATTAATTTAATTAATAATTAGTTTAATTTAACTAACGAAAGAAGTGTTGAACCATTGTAGTGTTGCCACCTGTTTCGATTTTTATTTTTATTTTATTTTTAATTTAACGCAACCAGCAGCAGGAGGATGCAGCCATGTTCTCGCAAATGAGGAAAGTTCTCTGATTGCCATTCGCTTGAGAGTGGCCAGAAACGAGACTTTTATATATGACTCAAGCAGCTCACGACTTCCGGTTTTAGACCAAGTATCCGCTGGGTAGCCAAAGGACATCCGTTTGAAGGCGAACTAAAGTCAGAAGGCGAAACATACCTCCTAAGGGAAGATGCGCTAAGTTTGAGACCTGCCACATAAAAAACGCCCCAAATGAAAAGTAAAAAACAATTTCGGAAGAGAAACCCCGCTTTTGATGACGACCATGGCAAACACATTAATGATAACAATTTAAGGGAATGCAGATGGAATGTCGGTCTCTTAATTGAGAAAGTGCCGCTGACTCGTGGTTGGTAAGAAACTCCGTCGCCGAGTACTGTCATTCACCCCCGTGAATGAACGTCTAGCCACAATCCGCATCAAAGCGAAGTTTTTCAAAGTATCGCTAATTTGCGCCCACGCTCCGACGGAAAAGAAGGACGATGTGTGTCTATGAGCGCTTGGAGCGCATCTATGAGAGCTGGCCCCGCCACGTTGTCAAAATCGTGCTTGGCGACTTTAACGCCCGGATGGGTAAAGAAGGTATCTTTGGACTAAAAGTCGGTAAATTCAGCCTCCATGAGGAAACATCCCCAAATGCGTTGAGGCTGATCGACTTCGCCAGGGCCCGAAATATTGTTATCTGTAGTACTAGATTCCAGCATAAAAAAATCACCAAGCTATCTGCCTGCCTCCGGATCGTAAAGCCGCCAACCAGATCGATCATGTTGTGATAGACGGAAGACACGTATCCAGTGTTTTAAACGTGCGTACGCTCCGAGGTTCTAACATCAACTCGGACCACTATCTTGTTGCAGCAAAAAACGTACGTCAAAAAAGACAAGGAAGGTTCGACGTTCAGAAGCTGCAATCACAAAAGACAGCCAAACGATTTTTTACTCGACTTGCACTCCTGCGAGCAAACTGGATAAAAAAGCAAAGCAAATGGGTCTCCTGTCATCAAACAAACAGTTGTCGCACTAGTGAGTTGGATTCCACGTCACTGTTGACTTCGAAGTCGTAGATAATTTTGTCTATCTTGGAACCGAATCTTGTATTAACACCAACCAGAATGTCAGCCTCGAAATCCAATGCAGAATAACTCTTGCCATTTGGTGCTACTTTGGACTGAGTAGGCAATTGAGATGTAAAGTCCACTCACGACGAACAAAGACCAAAATCTATAAGTCCCGCCATTATTCCCGACCTGATATATGGTGCAGAGGCATGGACGATGACCACGTCTGATTAGTCGGCGTTACGAGTTTTCGAGAAAAAGGTCTGCAGAAGATTTATGGTCCTCTGCGCATTGGCAACGGCTAATACGGCAGTCGATGGAACGATGAGCTGTACAAGATATACGATTACATTGACCTAGTTCAGCGAATTAAGAGACAACGGCTACGCTGGCTAGGTCATGTCGTCCAGGTGGAGGAAAACACTCCAGCTCCGAGAATATTCGACGGGAAGCAGATGAAAAGGAAGGCTTCCACTTCGTTGGAAAGACCAGGTGGAGAAGAACCTGGCTCCACTTGCAATTTATAATTAACGCCAGACAGTAAAAGGAAAGAACGACTTGCGCGCTGTGGTGAACTCGGCTATAACCACCTAAACAGTGTCTACGTCAATAAATAAAAATAAGAATAAAAGCCTGAGCTTCTAGCGATCATTACACAAATTTTGTGGTGTGGTTTACATAGCTGTTCTAGAATTTTTTAATAAAATTTGGTAACTAAAATATTAAAGTCAAAATATTGAGTTTTTCATTTTTCTTTGTATTAATTGGAAAAAAAATAATGTACTGCTCTAGAAAACACCCTTTATATATACAATTATACAACTCAAATGTTAAATATAATGTGAATTATGGCATTTAGGTATGAAATAATTATTTCACACCACACAACATCAAATTCCTTGAATAAAAGCGGCTTTTATTTAAAAAGAAAATTACAAACGAATTCTCTGAAAGCGATTGATAAACAATTTGCGCCTATACAATAACAATAAACACACTTGTTTGTTGCAATAAAGCGCAGAAAAGTACCGCTAGGTTATGTGCCCTAGAGCTTAAATGAAATTAGTACTATTTTAAACGTTTTTGTGTACGAATGTTAAGCGAGCGGTAGAAGAAATAAAAATTAAATTAAAGAAATTAATAACAAAATTCTTAAATTACAAAAATTAAAATATATACATAAAAAAATAATCGGAAAGAATTTAAAGATGACGCGAGTCCAGTTATATACAGCAACAATTCGGACATTGTTTTTATTTGCACTACACTGTCGTTTGGCACACGCCGTTATCACATACCAACAATGCGCTGATATGCATACGCAGACGTTGTGTGTTTGTAATCACGTCTTGGATGCAACCATGCGAATTGTATGCGCCCTAAGTGCAACCATTGATAACAAAAGCAACAACAACAACAACCAGAGCGCTACTACACTAACAATACATATACACAGAAGCGAACAGGTGCGCGTATACTGTCACGGCTACGAGAACGGCAGCGCCGAAAGTGAGCGCTTATTCGAGATGCTACCGTCACTGCCCATCGGTCCGGATTTAATGCTATTATTGGTCAGCGGTTGCAATAACACCGATGTCATTTTGCGACGCTTCAATATACGTCATGTCAGATTGCTGGAGCTAAGCGCTGATACAACAATGACAAGCGCAAAGCTAACGCGTCAACAAATACCCAAAGCGCTGCTGGTGGACAGTTTGACGCTCATTGCCTACACACAACTAGCAGCAGATCTGTTCGCTGATTATAAGCAATTGCGATTTCTCGAAATACAAACAACACAACTGGATTTGCCATTGACTATTTTCCAGCCGCTCACAAATTTGATTGGGCTTACGCTGAAAGCGCGCATCAAACAGAAAGCGCCACTACAGCTGTTGCGCGCGCAAAGCCGTTTGTTAAATACCGTGCTAAGCGATGGCGCGCTACAGAGTCTGGCGACAGCAAATTTTAGCCACTTAACACAATTGCAATCGCTGCATTTGCCGCGCAATAAGCTCAGCTATGTGCCAGCACACGCACTTGCACCGCTCACCGAATTGCTGCGCATTAATTTGAGCGAGAATCGTTTACGCGCGCTAAATGCTACAATGTTCGCGCAACAGCTGAAGCTTGTTGCAATCGATTTGAGCGATAATGAATTGCAGACGCTGCCAATGGATTTGTTTACGCGCACGCAGCGCTTGCAAGAGCTACGCCTGTCGCATAATCAGCTGAAGCAAATACCCAACACGTTGTTCGCGCCGCTAAACTATCTAAAGGTATTATATTTAAATAATAATCAACTAAGCAGCTTGCAGCCAGATACTTTCGCCCACAATGATGAGCTACAGAAACTACATTTGCAATACAATCGACTTGAAATAGCCGCGCCGGCGATGTGCACAATCTTTGCGACATTAAAAAATGTAGCTGAATTGTTTTTAAGCAATAACCAGCTAACACAGATCTGCGAGCAGCCAAGCGGCAAGAACAAGGGGCATATTGATATGTCACACAATCAAATTGAGATGTTGCGCGCGCCTGGTTTGGTAGCGCTTGCCTGCAACTGGGCGCGCGTAGATCTGTCATACAACGCGCTGCAAAGTATTTTATTACCTACGCGCCTTCATAGCAACAAGTCGTTAGCGGCGCTTAAGTGTCATAGCACGCTGGCGCTAAATTATAACGCGCTGCACTGCGACTGCCATTTGTTGAACTTTGTGCTGGCGAAACAAGCGGGCTTTCTGAGCGCGCTAACGCAACTGAATACATCCAACCTGTACTGTGGTACGCCAACACAGCTGCGTGCGCGTCCAATTGACACATTGCAGGCTGAAGAGCTTTTGTGTCCAGTCGCCGCGCAGTATTGTCCCAGTAAGTGTCGTTGCTGGGCGCGCACTTTTGACGCAACGCTTATTGTCAACTGTACACAAGCGCGCCTGCAAACAGTGCCCACACTGTCCACTGTCTTGAATACAACGCTTACGGCCATCGAGCTGCACTTAACAGACAATATTATCAGCACGCTGCCAATAAATTCAACTGTCGGTTATGCGCTTGTAACACGCTTATATATTGCAGGTAATCGGCTGCGCGTCATTGAAGCGTCGCAACTGCCCGCGCAGTTGAAAAGCCTCGATGTGCGCCACAATAACTTAACACAACTCAGCAACAGTTTTTATACGCTACTTAATGCAAGCACAATATTAAGTGAGATTTATTTGTCGCATAATAATTGGTCATGCGATTGCGACGCCGAGCAGCTGCTCATCACGGCGAAGGTACATCATAAACGCATAAGCGATCTGGATGAGCTCACGTGCGCGGATGCGCGCTATGCCAAAATACTAGAGCTTGCTTTCAACGATATCTGCCCAACAGATATGAGTCTGCTATTCGTGAGCATAAGTCTATTAGTGGCCGCTCTAACGCTGGCTGTCGTCAGCGCGCTTTATTTCAGATATCAACTTGAGTTCAAAGTCTGGCTGTACGCGCACAACGCTTGCCTTTGGTGCGTAACAGAGCATGAATTGGATAAGGATAAACCATTTGACGCGTTCATCTCATATTCCCACAAAGATGAACATTTCGTCGTGCATGAACTATTGCCGGGCTTAGAACAGGGCGACTCACCGTTTCGTGTGTGCACACATGAGCGTAATTGGCTTGCCGGCGCTTATATACCGGAGCAAATAATCGAATCGGTTGAGCAATCGCGTCGCACCATAATTGTATTATCGCAACATTTTATTGAGTCGCCATGGGCGCGCATGGAATTTCGCACAGCACATCAAAGCGCTTTGAACGAGCGTCGTACGCGCATAATTATTATTATGTATGGTGAGGTTACGCATATGGACGCGCTGGATACAGAGCTGCAAGCTTATTTGAAAATGAACACCTACTTGAAGTGGAATGATCCGTGGTTCTGGCGCAAATTGCGTTACGCCATGCCGTTCAAGCGTCGCTGTGCGCTTGATGAGACGCATGCGCCACGCTTTGTTTATAGCGCTATGGAATTAAAAGAGTTGGATAGACGTGCGCGCGCTGCAAGAAAAGTTTGAATTCCTTTGAATATATACTTAGATACTACACTAATAGCGTATTTTATGTAAATATAATATATTTGAATATAATATATTGGTTATTTAATGTATTTCGTTTTATTAATATATATAACTGAACTTCTTTCCTCTCTCTGACTAGGATTCGACCTGCTCTTATTTCTTTGCGTGCCATTAGCTGATGTTAACTCATTATCTATATTCTCTTTACGTTCCAACTCTCCTCTCCTGCTCTCACAGCGAAGGATCTAATTTGCAACTAACTGATCTTATCTTATCACTTTATCGTCCATATAGTAACTGTTTATTCTGGCAAGTGACCGGCGCGGCCGAGAGTCGAAAATTTCGAAAACTTTTAGAGCAATTAGAGCCATATATCAACAATAACTTCCTCGTCCTCTGTTTCCCCCGACAGGTACTGCGTCGAATACTCTCAGAAACGACGCGCAAAGAACCATAAATCTTCCACAGAACCTTCACTCGAAAACTCGTAACGCCGACTCATCAGATGTTTTCATCGTCTCTGCATCTGCACCACAAATCAAAACGGGAGTAATGAGTGACTTATAGAGTTTGGTCTTTGTTTTTCGAGAGTTTCGACTTTACTTCTCAATTTCCTACTTAGGCCGAAGTAGCAGCTGTTGGCAAAAGTTATTCAGCGTTGGATTTCGAGGCTGATGTTGTTGCTGGTGTTAATGCTGTTTCCAAGATAGACGAAATTATCTACGACTTCGAAGTCAACAGTGACGTGGAAGACAAGTCACTAGTGCGACGACTGTTGGTTTGATGACAGGCGATATTTCGTCTTGCCCTCATTCACTACCAGACCCATTTGCTTTGCTTCTTTATCCAGCCTGGAGAAAACGGAACTAACGGCGCGATTGTAATGGCCAATGATATCGTTGTCATCGGTGTACGCCAGCAGTTATACACTCTTTTAGAAGATTGTACCTTCTCTATTCAGAGCTGCAGCTCGAATAAGTTTCTCCAGGAATAGATTGACGAAGTCGCACGATTGGAAATCTTCTTGTTTACAAGCGTAGACACCGCTTAGGCGATTATAGCCGAGTTAACAACAGCGCGCCAATTGGATATTCCAAGCGAAGCCAGGTCCTTCTCTACCTGGTCCTTCCAACGGAGTGGAGTTCTTCCTCTCCCTCTGGTTCGGGGTACCTCGTCGAATACTTTCAGAGCTGGAGTATTTTCGTCCATTCGGACAACATGACATAGCCAGCGTAGCCGCTGTCTTTTAATTCGCTGAACACATGACTCCATCCTCCACGATAAGAAATCACCTTGTTTAAAACTTTGTTTGGTATCGAACGGCTCGGCGAGGTCTTTCCCCTCCCAAATGTAAAAAATTGAGAAGTTGATCCAGCAAGTAGTTTCGGAGATAAGAGGGTATGATCGGCTTGAAATTTTCACGATTTTTAGCCACTCTGTAGTGTAAATTTTTTCTATTTTTTTGGTCAAAAATCAATTTCGATCATTATCATAGTGATTATAATAAAAATAAAAAAAAACTTAAAATCCACCACTGTGCACCTCAAGTCCAAAGTGTTGCAAAAGCAGTCGATCTGCCGTTTCTGTTGGCGCACAGCAAGTAGCTGACACTGTATTTGTCTCGTTCGCACCTGGGGCAAGACTTCAAATCACTTTGCCACAAATTACCTGTTTTAGCCACAAGCGTTCATACAGGTATGTATTGCCGACATCTAACATATGCACATCTCTATGTAAGTAAATCAGCTGTATTATTTGTCATTGTTAGTGCTGTGTTGCACATTTGCCTGTTTTTTTGCTGCTTTCTTTTGGCTTTGACTGGAAAATATGCAATACAGCTTTGAATTAGCGGCGAATTTGGGTCAAACGCTTGCTTTGCCACTCTGAAAGCCTGCTTTAGCGTCTAGGGCAAGTTCCTAGAATGGTTCGTTTGTTCGTTGCGCATTCGTTTCAATCGTATTTCGCTCATTTGCTTGTGATGTGTGTATGTGTTTCTCGGCTCATCACAGCTGGCCAATTTATTTATCAATGCACCGAGCACGAGTGGAGTTTATGTGTTTTTTTCGGAGTTTTTACTTCGTTTTTACTGTTAAAAATAACTGTTAATAAAGCCTAATTATTTTTTGTACTAAAGTACATTTAATGGGTCTGAAAACAGTATTGCAACGGTAGAATGGAAAATAGAAGCGTTTGGGTGTGTCAGAGTAAAAATTTCTGATAACTGTGTACGTACCATAATTTCGGATTCCGGCCTAACAGACCCTCGTGAAAGAGGCATTCCCAAAGCCTAGGTCAATAGCCGTCATGTCAATATAATTTTTTTTCTACACTCAAATATGTTTCAAGAAGCCAGAAAAAAGAAAATGCCTTTTTCTTACTTCCAGAATAAATTCTAACAATTAGGCTCTAGCCTGCCTTCTTCAATCTTGGGAAAAATAATTCAAGCTGCAGAATTAAATAGAGGAGGTACCATTTTATGGTGGGGTGTACAGCTGATGGCGTACGCCGATAATATTGATATCATTGAGGTCAACAACTGCGCAGTTAGTTCTGCTTTCTCCAGAATGGATAGGGAAGCTAAGCAAATGCGTCTGTTAGTGAAATTTGTCCTGACATCTAACAAACAGTCATCACACTCGTGTCTTAGATCCCACGTCACTGTTGACAGTCATAAAAGTCGACTAAGTGTTAAAAGAACAAACCCGAGGTAGTTAGTTTTGCTCCCAGCGCCTTCATTACCATAGATTTCGCTCCGCTTTCGAAGATTGTATCAAAACTTTCAAAAGAATACAAAAAAAATAGCATATTTTATTGCATGTGTACATACATATGTATGTACTATAACTACATATGTATGTATTTATATTTCGTTTCTCTTCTACAGGCTTCTTGGGGCTTTAGATCTAAGAGAAATAACCCAACTAGCACTGGTGCTTGGTGTCAAAATATTGTGTCATGTGGGAATAAGGTGTATGTGATGGACCAGGTACCTACTATTAATTCAGCCATTCGACGAAGCAGTAGATGCTGGGATCTTCCAAAAGGTCTAAAACTGTTAAACCAATGCGACTATGCACCAGCTTTCACACTAATGATTAATGGTAAAACGCCTCGACCTAACTAAAATAATACGCTTTTCTGACCAACTGGTCCAAAAAGGCAACGAAATCTCCCTTTCATCAATTTTCTAGACAGTGATTGGGTTCATATAATTAGTCCCAAGCATAAACAAATCGCAGATTCAGATTTGTTCCTCTCCTTTCTTCATCCCCAACAACAACAGCAGGTCTGTCGCTGTTGCCGACTACGGAAATCGGCAGTGTTGCATAGCGGCCGCAGTATGCGACGCCGGCAGGCACTCAACAAGCGGCGTACACCGGCGCTACTTTTTCATAATTTCGCGCGTAAAATCCACCCGAAGCTGACAGGCGACCAGCGCGCCTAGCAAGCAAAATGGTAGTTGTGCAAAGCGCGCCAAATCATATGATTGGCCCAACACAGTTTCTGCTGGTTAACTACGGTAATAGCATAGCATAGCAATAGTGGTTGTTCTGTTGCTGTCGTTTATATGTCGCGTTCAACGAACACACCCCCTTACGATGAGCGCGCGTGGCGAACTCAACTGACGAGTGTGCACGTTGCCTCACACACAAGGGCATGTGTGTGTCGCGCCACACAGCGTGATTGTTGGCCGCCGGCATGTTAGCGACAGTGACGCTGTATATCAGCACTTCAGCAGACCACCTGGTTGGTCTGCCAGTCAACCGACGTGCCCAAACGCCTGCCTGCTCACAAGAGCGGCGCGTCGTGACTGGCGAACGCGAAAACATCGCGTCATGTGAGTCACTAAATGAATAGGCGCACAAACTGGCACAGCTAGCCGACGTGGCGTATATAAAAACCGACGCTAAGCGGTCATCACATAAGTGCGAGCGAGCGCAATAGTTGTTGAGTCGGAAATGTGCCCATTCGTACATGATGGCGTCGACAACGTGAGCGGCCGCCACCAGCGATGTTACGTTGCGCCATAGCGCCTGCAAGCAGCCAGACAGCTGTTGTGCACAACATAGCAGCGTTGTGTTATAGCATAACATAGAGTTTCGGATGCTAGCTAATGCGGTTTGTTATTTGCGAATTTCGGCTTGTTGCTGCGGCTGCCAGCCAAGTAAACACGCGTTGCTGCCGTTGACGGTGGTCGTACACGTTGGCGTTGCGTTATTTCTTTCCAGTATCGTCGTCGTCAATGCTTCTTCTTCAACGGTCAGTGCTGACTAGAAATCGCGTCATGTGAGTCACTAACGTCACAGGGCGCCAGTAACAGGCAGCTAGCGTGCGTTCACTGTTGGTGAATAACCATAATTTGCGGATGCCTATCATAGCTGTACGCACATATATGTACATATGTATGTGGGTTGTAAAAAAGGTGGCAAATACGTGGTGAGTCCATGAGTAGTCGCAAAGGTACTCGTGGCTGAAAGCCGTTATTGATATTCCTATAAGGAACAAATTGTTCCTGGTCATCTCTTCCGCTGGGTTTTATGTTATGCAACCAATCAATCTCCTATAATTCCTAAAAATATTAGTTTGGGTTTAATTAATATTGGATATATCGCGGGGACAACTTGTTTTCTAGCGAGTTTATCGGAGTTCTTATGTATGTATGTAAGTATGTACATATATGTGTATCTATGTTTTTTATACATACATATATGCATATTTCTGTTTCTACAAAATCGTGTATGAAGTATGAGTCGGCAGTGGTCCCTTCCAATAAACATTTGTTAACAGTACAAAAGCCAGTACACGCTTTCTATGCGGCTGATGCGCTGATCACTCACATGACGAGTTTCGGTTAGCACTAGCGATACCGATTGATTAAACTAGTTCAGAGTAATTCACCATAAAACTCCGATAATAATACTTTAAATTTAATAGGCACACACTGAAGATTAAATGAGCGCTGGAAAGTGCGGAAATCCGATTACATACAATATTAGTATTAAGAATGCAAATTGGACAGATATGAAGACTTTTGGGCCGCTTTTACTGATTACTGGGTACTTTGAATATATTTCGTGAAAATTTATGCACCTCACTCGTTCATAAAAATTTCTCATTGCAAATATTGCCTCTCGGTCTTCCACTGCTTCTTCTTCCACTCTGCCGCTACTTGTTCGTCATTGTGATTGGTTTTATCGGTATAGTATCGGTTAGCGCTAGCTGAAAGTCGTCATGTGAGTGATTAGGGCAGCAGCCGTTTAGAAACTGTCACTGAATTGAGTTAATTTTTAAAGCTGCTCGTTGGAAGTGGTACGTAACACACACACACACATACACGAACACGTCGCTACGTTTACAGTTTTTGTCAGCTGTGGTGCGCCATTTGCTGCGGTGTTAGCGGTTGAATAGAAATCGCGTCATTTGAGTCACTAGCGCAACGGGCGCGCAGAGACGGCGGCTGGCATTTTTCTGCTTACGTGCATTCGAGTAAACCGCCGTTAAGAAGAGAAATATATTTTGAGTACATTTTGTTTTTAGAATTCGAATGTGTAGCAAGTTATTCCAAGAGGCACATTAATAATTCCAATTGGAATGCCCACAAATGCTTAGACACATATTTATGTATGTATGTATATCAACAGCTATTACAGCTGATTTGGTACTGCTGGTGAACGTTGCATTCTTATTGAAATAAAAAAGCTTTTTGGCAGACCCGAAAATGAAGTCTTCTTGCTTTACTAATAACAATTAAGACAGCACTTTGCAAACTAAAGCACAAAAAGTGTCTATATTTTGCATAACTAGAATTGAAACAAAAATTTTGTAGTAAATTTGAATTATACAATGTTTCGCGCAATGAATTCGTTGTTCTCTAGCCACTAGGCACATCTGAATGTGCAAGAGCTTACTGCGGAAAGCTTTCCTGTTAATTTAACTGCACAAGCAGCCGGACACATTGCATACAAACAGAAAAGAAACAAAAGGAAAGTGTTTACCGAGAGAGATGAAGCATTTATTGTTCGGGAAGCTAAGAAAAATCCTCATCTCAGTGCTCCAAAACTGACCGATATACTTAGTTCGAAACCAACTACTTAAATATCCATGTGAACTCCGCAACAGTAAGAAGAGTCCTCAGCAGCACGGTTTTAATGGGCGGATGCCTCGAAACAAACCATTTATTAGCCAGAAAAACCGATAGAAGCGTCTGGAGTTTGCGAAGAAGTACATGTATGTATGTACATATGTACTATAAGCTATAAATATTATTTTTTAACACTTTCGAGGATTGGAAAAGCGTTGACACAAGTCTATTGGGGCCAAAAGGGATTACTTCGAAGGAGACGACAAGTAGGTTTGGAAGCATAAATTAAGAATTTTAAAATTATGGACAAATTCTTATTATTTTTGGCTCATGTAATACATGTACAAGCGATAATGAGAGCAAGTGAAGCGCGTTATTCGCCTAACAAGCGACTTAATGTTTAACAAGTTGCAACGAATGTACACCTGCATGTATGTGTATGTGGCACAGAATCCACCCCTAACCCATCCACACACCGTGCGACAGTTGTGATTTGCATTTCTCTCCCATGCACCTTGCACAAACACCTGCCGCTCATGGCGAGAGCAGTGCGCTAACAAACACCAACGCAGACTATTACAGCAGCGAAGACTAAAAATTAAAGGATGCTTAAAAAATTCTAATGTAACCTATACGTATTTATAAAAGCTTACACCACCCTCTGGACGCCCATTTTTTCATAATCTCAGGGTTGAAAGAAATTTAGATTTTTCTTGTTGCGCTCGATAAGAATTTCACAACACTGCCTGCGGCAGGACTTTTGCTGTTCGCCTCATCTTCAACTGCCCGCAAAGCTGTGCCACCGAGTTGGCGTCGCCAAATGGTAGCAATCACCAGCGCCACTGCGAGTCAGTCAAGCTAACCAGCTAACCAGTGAGCCAACAAACAACAAGTGCCAACCGAATGAACGGCCACACATATGGCCATAGCCGGAATTGTCTTGCTGTATCGCTGGCACATGTGTGGGCCGGCATAGTCGATGCCAATCGAAAATCGCTGACGTGCGCATGGCATGCCATACAACACATACACAAACACACAGCAGAGGAACCAAGCACATTGCTTTGCTTCTTGTGTATTTTGGCCCAGAGCGCCAGGCAACAACGGTGTGCAACGCAACTGGCACAGTGGCGAGCAAACGATACCGTTAACACTTTCGTTTTCTTGTTCCTACCACTGGCTGGCCGCTAAATAGGCGTTCAGAAGCGCGTAACACGCCAGAAGCGTTGGCGACGAAACGCTAAAAACGGTTGTCGTCGCTGTAATTGACGTATCAAATGTGACAGTCAGCTGTTATATAGCGTGTATGCATGCACTGGTTGCCAGCGGTTGCAAGCATGGGACAATGTGCGCCATGTATGTATATACTACGCTTGCCTAGCGCTGACAGACGGTACCACAGTTTGTCGCTCGAGTTTGCAGATGCGGCAGCCAACAACAACGACTTGCCCTCGCTTACACGACAATGCGCAATGGCAATGTCCTTGTATGAAAAACGGTTTTGGGCAACAGGCGAACAGCAAACGCAGCACAGCGCCGCTGAGTGAAAACATACAAGACTTCGTGCGCTGCAGTGCAAATAAAACGCGCGCAATTTGTCAGTTGCGTTTGTTGACCGCGTGCACGAGCGCGACAGCTATATAGTGCGGTTATGCTATTTCGGCGCACTCTCGCAACCAGACGCTGGCAATGGCTTCCGCAAACTATACATTTTCACATTCACAGCACACAACTGGTTTTGTGGTTACATATTCGTTCGTATTTAGTTGCGCTGCGTTGCTCTTTCGCACATTTCATTATCTCCCATCACATAACCTCACAATATTTTGGCGGGCGTTGCTCTGTGATTCTGCAAACAGCAAACGGTCACATTGCATATGCAACAACAAATTGCTGTTATGTGAAAAGGGGAAGTATATTGAAATGTTACAATAACAAAGCAGCTACTGGCGCTTACTGTTTTCCTGCTGAAAAATCGACTGACTAGGCCCCTGAATTCGTGTGTCATGAGCGACAACAACAAAACGGTAGAGTCTTGTGTATCGTCGGCCATACACAGTGGCTCGTTTGCTTTAAAAACAGCTGTTTGTGGCAATCGACAGCTACACTGTTAGACAAAAGTTTTCGTTTCATGAGCTCCACGTTCTTTTAGACAGAGCGAGGACGTAAGTATGTATGTATATTATTTTTTATACCCCGAAGAGCGTAGATTATGTTTGCCACGAAGTTTGGAAACACCAGAGACCCTATAAAATATAAGCCATATAAAAAGATCAGCATGATGACCTATGTTGATTTAGCCATTTCCGTCCGACTCTCTGTAAATATGCGAATTAGGTTCTCAGTTTCTGACATGTCAACCTCTATGTGTTGCTTATGCTGACGTTTTCAACATTTCCAACTAAAAATTTTGTCAGTTGGTAATTCTCGCAGTCAGAAAGTTTATAAGTCCTTCAGTACAATATTTTATTTTATGGTATTAAAGTGTCTAAAACTCGAAATATTGGAGTAATATTGATTTTCAACAACACCGTGACTTTTCTATGAAATATTAGTGTGAAATTAATACACAATTTTTAATTTTTCCTCAATATTCGGTCGGGTTTAGGCCCAAATTGTACTTTGTGGAAAAATTTACTAAGGCTATTTTGTACTTGCCGATCTTAGGTTAGATATTTGAGATAAAAGTTCTTGGGCAGATAAAATCCGTGTCCATTACGGTAACATAGAACCGACTGTTCCGCAATTGCACATACCAAGTCATAGAATTGTCGGCCTATAGGCAATCACGACAAAAAAATCCAATTTGGTTTTCGAATTATAATCAGCAGTTCAATGGACTAATGGAGTATTCCTGAACCATAGAGAAGTCAGAAAGCTCCTAATTTATGTGAGAGAACGCGATTTTAAACCCGCTTTCATAGAGGAATGGATTACGATGTTGTTTAAACTGATACAGCCAGGACCCTAGCGAGAAAACCGGGCCCGGGGCGAAGTTTTGGAAAAAAAAATTTGCAAATAAATGTTGCGAGCACCGGGCCATCCAGCGAGCTTCGTGCACGGCAGGAAATGTCTTGCCCCGATCTTCAACCCGCTCTCTTTCACAGGTTACAACAATAACAACGGTAGAAATAAGTTAGCCTTAGGCCAAATAAGTATTTGCGATTGCTCTACACCTTCTTCACCGCCGTCGGGTATAACTAAACTCAGTGGGGTTAACGGCACTTACTAGGTCCATCTGCATACATACATACATATGTTTGTATGTATTTATATGTGTACATACATATGTAGGTGTGTATGCCAATAATATCTGTGAGTTTAACGGTCTTGCGATCTGTCTGTCCGTTTTAATTAACTTGGCGTCGCAGGTCTCACTTCTCATCCTGCTGTCCAACCAACAGTAGCATCAAATAATATACATACATACATACATATGTATGTAAGCCATACACAAACCGTTATACGTGCAACTCGTTTAGCATTCCCCCTTATGCCATCGTAGGCCGCCCACCCACAACTTAACCACTTTTGCCAATTAGTGAAAATTCTAAAAATGTTTCTTCATTAGCAAAAATTTCGACCTACACTTTTGCCAGCGACTCTTCTTCTAACCTATTACACTAACATCATCTTAATTAAAATCCTGGCACAAGCATTTTGTCTGCCATTAAAATGTAGCCGCACGCACAGCCACACGGACGCACATAATTAAACTTATATATGTACATACATACATACAACTATGTGTGCATGTATGTATATGTACAGCCATGCGTGTGTTTGAATGTGTACAACGCCGCCGAACTCATGGCCGACCGAAATTGTACTCAGTAACTCCCTTAACGGCCCACTCGGTTGCACCAAAGCAATAACAACAATAACTTCATAGTCACACACACTTACACATACACATAACTAAAGTTGACAGTGCACAACAATAACATGTTACCGTTGTTGCCTGTGTCACTGCAGCCGTCGCTCCCCAACGGTTTTTCCTTTTTATTTCATTTTATTTCGCCACAAAAGGCGGCTTTTAATTGCTTAATTGGAATTGTGTGCTAATTTGTGCGCCAGACTCGAGAGATATTGTGTGTATGCATGTTTGTGTACTTGCTAGCACTGGCGCTGTGGCACTCAGCGCCCGTCCTCTGCCATTTTGGCTGTTAGTTGCTGTGCGTGGGAGGTTTGGCCTAAAAGAACCAACAAAACTGGCGACTGACTGGCTGCAGAGTTCCTTAACTGTTAATGGATAGCACGAGTTCGTAGTCTCCATATCGCGCCATCTCATTCTTTCACTGGAATGCAGGCCAACCACTGTCCGTTATAGGGCTCGACCAACTAGCTGGCGTATTATGTATAATATACGATGCCTTGCCGTACCTGCCTTATGTCATATACATATGTACATATACATACATGCATATATGAATATGTATGTATGTACATATGTACACTCGTTTGTAGGTACCAAAGGCGCTAATTAGCGGTTTCGTGTTACTTCCATTAGTGAGTACCGAGCCGGGAAACTGTATGCTGGGACTACTGTTGGGGTGCGAACAAGCTAGTATGTTTGTGCGATGAAACTAAAATAAAATTATATATGTATGTATGTATGCATTTGGAACAAAAGACACAACCTTTAAAATGATTATCTAAAATACTTCGATACTTACATACACACTGCTAAGACAGCCGTTCCCATAACAGTCGGCTCTACGTAACCAGAATGGTGCCGACCTTACTATAGTAAAAACAAGAAAGTTTGGCGCAAAACTGCCACTCAGAAAAAGGGGTACAGTTCACTGGGCCCCCTGAGCACTTTGAGCCCGGGAGGAATTTTCCCTGACGTGCCCCCTCTACCACTACCCTGACTGTCTACGTAACCGTAAGGATCAGTAATAGTTTCCGACTAAATATTGTCACTTAGGCAGCAACCCCCAACCTATTACGATTTTTGTTTTCAGCTGCTACAGCAACAATAGCAACCACTTTGCAGTTATTTCAAACATACTCATCTGAAATACAATTTCCTCTGATTCAGACCCGGCGATAAACCATGTTTTCTGGATTTACTGCGCATTGATGACTCGCTAAGTATTTCCTAAACAGCCGGTTCTACATTACCGAAATTGAGCTGGGTTTACACCGACCAGGCACAATCTACGCTTAATTTCCTTAGTGGTCAAACACTTACCTAAGGCGTTTACCTGTGTAAAAAAAAAATTCACACCCTCTGTGGAGTGACCGTGTCAGCATAGGTAGGCAGGGCTTAATGAATTCCCAGTTCTAATTTTTCTCATAGGCAGTTTCTCTGCAACAAAAGAGCGAGACAGAAACTGTGAAGCGTGTGACTAATTAAAATCTTATGCATTATTTGTGTAATAGCGTACAAAATTGCTTGTACCTCCTACACAAAGGAATAAACGTAAAACAAAAACAAATTGTAGTGCCTAACACAAAACAATTGATTTAACCAACCTCAATGTCATCCAACAAAGAAGAAAGCAAATTATAACAAACACGCACACTTTGCTACACATACATACATATATGTAAGTATGACATGCATATGTTCGTAAACAAATAAGGAAGTCGGCTTGTATGTGCATGTCCCAACAGCTGACTGGCTGCGCGTAAACAATCCCACCACCAATGTTATCAGCAATCAAGTGACAACAATAGCAAAAATTTTCAGCCCAAATGGCAGGCTTTGGTCTCAATTAAAACGTTTCGGTCACGTTTTTCCCCGCCCATCCTTATGGCGCTTAATATAAACATTTAATTTCTTAACGACGTTTTGTCTACCATGGTGTACTGCAGAGTTGTTGTAAAATGTACGCATATGAGCAGACATTTGAGCTTGCTTCCCTGCAGGGGTTGTGACAACGTGTAGCCGGCCGGCTGGCCGTTAAAGGTTGAAGTGAAATGGCGGAACGGCAATGCCGACGAACACACCCAAGGTCGGCATCCACCACGCCCTAGATACGCCTCAAATTCATCAAATGTAGCAGGAGCACAGAAATTTATGCAGCCCAACGCCAACGCAGGTACGGAAATCCGTGAGAGAGAGAGAGCAGTGATAAAGCAGTAATTGAGCGCTGTGGACTGTGAATGGGCAGGGCTGGGCATGTAAATAATGAAAGAACCCTAAAACAGAGTGGCAATTTAATATTAAACAGTTACAAATCGACGACGCCTCCTGTTTGTTTTTGTTGTTCATACATTTGCTGCAGAGGGTTGTGCATTAATACCGTTAAAGCACAATGTGTTTGTAAATACAACCGTTTTACAAAGCTTAGTAATAAAAGGCAAAAGATTAATTTCAAATATTTAATATGTGACACCATTGTATTATTTTATTTAATGATATTTGTAATTAGTTAATACAAAATGTTTAATCCTCGCTACCACTTCGCACATCTGCATGTTTTTCACGTTCTTTTCCCACATCTTTGGTGGCGCCTTTTGATTTCTTTTGCTCATCACCGCCACCTGTAGCCAAGCCATCGGACCACTTACCGCGCGGTATATCTGAGTAAGAGCTGGGATCCATGGGATCTGCCGGTTCAGCATCACTTCGTCCACGATGCCTGCGACTAGCGCCATGTTCACGTTCCTTATCACGGTCACGTCTTTGTTTTGCTATCGTGCGGTCTAAATCACGTGATTTCTGTTTGCGTTGTGGTGCTGCTGTAGTTACCGCTGTACTCTCCTGTAAGCTGGGAAAATCCTGCTTTGGCAAAGTTGGAGAGCGGGGTCGCATTGACGAACTTATGATTTCGTCTATTTCACGTTGATGTCGTGCAAGTTCTGTTTCTTGTGCATCATCACTATCGTCTGCGTGCTGTTCACCGTCACTACCGCCACCACCTTCTCCGCCAGCAGCCTCTTCTAATTGTCGACGAAAAACGGCAGCACTTTTCGTAACCTGCGATTTTGGATGTGTAGGTGGTAACCAGGAAACCAAATTTTCGGCAACACTATAGAAATAATAACTGGCACAGCCAGGATCATAACGTTCGGCCCAGCCTTTGGGCAGCGGGTATTTGCGGCGTAAACGTTTATAGCGCCTCATATATTCACGGCTAGGTTCAGTTTTGCCATCACCCCAACGATTGACACAAAACAGCGTACATTTGTGCCATATATTGTATTTATTCGGACAACCGCGATGTCCGGTGGTAGAATTGGCCTCACCCATGCGCTCTTTCATGCGTTCCAGCCAGAAATTCTCCTCAACACGTTTGCTGCCCGCATCGGTGTCATATAATGGCGGATATTGATATTCTTCATGCGCACCTGCACGCTGTTCATCAGTATCCATTTCATCATAATCTTCGGCAATAACTTCTTCATTTTCCACTGGCACTGCCAACGGTGCATCTGTTTGATAAACAAAATTAATTAAAAAAAAATCAATTATTTTTATACTTAAATGCATACTAACCCGGTTCCTTTGTTTTCGATTTTTGTACAAGTCCTCGTTGTGCCAGGCGTTGAAGTAATGCTGGTGGTAAACTCATATTAATGAATACTTTAGTAGTGTTTACTTTTTTGGGCGATAAATGTTATTGTGTTTAGATTAAATTACGAAGTGAAGATAATTGCTGTAATGCGAAGCAATATAAACTTTTTCAAAACACTTTGGTTTTTACTTTACAGCTGTTTGGTGAACTGTCATTTCGACTTAAAAGGCTTTTGACAGGTAAATGACCGTGGGTGTGTTCAGTGCTTGTTGTTGAGAGCCGTAGGGTTGCATTTTCTGTAATTATTTTTTACTAGTTCTTCAACATATTTTGAGGATAAAATTTTATAATATATATATATATAAATATAATAATAAAATGTTAATATAATATTTCTTTTGTGGCGGCCGTAATTTGTGAAATAATTTATAAATAAATAAAAGTATACATATAAATGATTTATCATTATGTTTAAGAAAAACAATACGGCATTCAACTAATTTCTAAATATAGTCAATAATTTTAAAAATATTGTAATATATAAGTTTAGCTGATAGCTTAGTGAGGCGGAGATATTACAAATATTATAAAAATAATAATAAAATTAAATCCTTACAAAATGATGATTTATAAATCTACCTGTCACTGCATCCCTGCAAAATTGGGAGCCTTCAACGAAATGAGCAACACGTGGAGCTTGCGAAAATACTCATTTAGTGTGGAGCAGTTGAGTGTGACGCATTTTTGAACGGACGGTAAAGAATATATTTAAAAAATGTGCCTTTGATAAATTGTGCTAACTGAACCATATTTTTGGCGTTATTTACAAAAATTGTACTTTTATTTACAGAATTTTCATACTGTTTTATCAGCGCGTTGTTTTTTGACATATTTGTTGCTGTAACTCAATTTTGGGAGCGAATATCAATTGTATAGTTACCACGAAGCTGGAAATTTTCCACCGGTGCAATTGGTACTACAACTTTTAATTGTGGCGACGAAATTGTCACAATATTTAATATTGTGTACTTGTTGTTATATTACTGGACTGAGCTCGTGCACCAATACTTAAGGCACGCAATTTTTGAAATACATTTATTGCCAAGAACATTTATTTTACAAGAATAATATATAAATAAGCATTTAAAGTTCAATTACCTGTGCAAAATACGGCAATTGACTTCAACATTTCAATTAGTGCCAAACGATCATTTACATACGCGATTCTACAATAAATTTTAACGATGGCAACAACAACAACCAATGTGACCACTAATGGATTTACCAGTGCACCAGCTGAATCGGTAAAGGTAGAATCGGCAGATGTTAGCGCAAATGAATTGCAGGATGGCCTTTCATGTCACGAGCTTTTCGTTAATAGCGATGGTTTGACCTACAAGTATGTGTGCTTATGCGTTATAATTTTATCATTGCGTGTTAAATTAATTATGCGGTTATATTGTTTAGTGACTTTCTTATCTTGCCTGGTTATATTGATTTCGCCGCTGAGGAAGTGGATCTGAGCTCACCATTGACCAAGAGTATTACATTGCGTGCGCCGCTAGTATCATCCCCCATGGACACTGTCACCGAGTCAGATATGGCTATTGCCATGGCGGTAAGTGTTAATGCTTGTGGTTACTGGGATGATAGTGTTGAGGCGCAGACGTATATATATATATATACATATATTATAACATAAATATATATATATATGCGTTTTTATATATGTATATGATTTTGGTAAATGTTAAATTATTAGTTGTTATGTTCATATTGTACAAAGCAAACAGTATTTAGGGGTAATTCAACTCATTCAGGCATACATATGTACATACATAGTTTAAATGTATGTTTGAATAAGCTGAATTCGAAAATACTGTTTGCATTGTATGTAAATTTGTCCATAGGTATATTTGTTTCGGTTTGGGTTAAAAGATTATTTTAATAACTAAATTTAATCTAATCTATTATTCGTTTGTTATTATTGTATATGTTTTTATATTTTGTTTACAACTATTTTCGTATATTTTTGTGCTTAAAAATTATTTTTACTTTCAGCTCTGTGGTGGCATTGGTATTATACATCACAACTGCACGCCAGAATATCAAGCGAATGAAGTTCACAAAGTCAAGAAATACAAGCACGGCTTTATTCGTGATCCGTCGGTTATGTCGCCCGAGAATACAGTTGGTGATGTGCTTGAGGCGAGACGCAAAAACGGCTTCACAGGCTATCCCATCACCGCCGACGGTAAACTGGGTGGTCGCCTGTTAGGTATCGTCACATCACGTGACATTGATTTCCGTGAGAATCAGCCCGAAATTAAATTGGGAACCATAATGACCACCGAATTGATAACTGCCCCTAACGGCATTACACTGCCCATGGCTAATGCTATTTTAGAGAAAAGCAAAAAAGGCAAATTGCCAATTGTTAATGAAAATGGTGAATTGGTTGCGCTAATAGCGCGTACCGATTTGAAGAAGGCACGTTCTTATCCGAACGCTTCGAAAGACAGCAACAAACAATTGTTGGTGGGCGCTGCAATTGGCACACGCCCCGAGGACAAGGAACGTCTCAAATTGCTCGTCGAAAATGGGGTTGATGTAATTGTTTTGGACTCATCGCAAGGCAACTCAATTTATCAAATTGAAATGATTAAATTCATAAAGAACACTTATACGGGACTACAAGTGATTGGTGGAAATGGTAAGTAACAAGCAGAAGTGAAGTAACAGAAACCTCCTTTGTGTACCTCAAGGTGGCAGTCTCTTACAAATTTGTGTTTTTTGCCTAACTCCTCTGCAGTTGTGACACGCGCTCAAGCCAAAAATCTAATCGATGCTGGCGTAGATGGCTTGCGCGTTGGCATGGGCTCCGGTTCGATTTGTATTACACAAGAGGTTATGGCATGCGGCTGCCCACAGGCTACTGCGGTTTACCAAGTATCTACCTACGCTAAACAATTTGGTGTGCCTGTCATAGCCGATGGTGGCATTCAATCCATAGGCCATATCGTCAAAGCATTATCATTGGGCGCTAGCGCTGTCATGATGGGCTCGTTATTGGCCGGTACTTCAGAAGCGCCAGGTGAATATTTCTTTTCGGATGGTGTGCGCCTGAAGAAGTATCGTGGTATGGGCTCACTAGAGGCTATGGAACGACGTGATGCCAAAGGCGCCGCTATGTCACGTTATTATCACACCGAAATGGATCGTACAAAGGTGGCGCAGGGTGTCAGCGGCAGCATTGTCGACAAAGGTTCCGTTTTGCGTTATTTACCCTACTTGGAATGTGGTCTGCAGCATAGCTGTCAGGACATTGGCGCACGCACAGTCAGCGAACTAAGGTGTGTGCATTTAACTTTTTTAATCATTTTTTCTTTGAAAGTTTTTAAGTTTAAAAATTTTTTTTTTGTTTAAATTTGTTATTACTTTGTTTTAATTAAATATTTTACATCTTTTACATAGAGCAATGATTTACAATGGCAAATTACGTTTCATGAAGCGCACTCATTCCGCACAAGTGGAGGGTAATGTGCATGGTCTCTTCTCCTATGAGAAACGTCTCTTCTAACAAACAGCTGCAACAAGTGTGCGCACTGATAAAGCGTTAATCGCAAGCAATGCGGTGCAAGTGCGCAATGGTGGGTTGACAGCATATTTGCAAAGGAATGGGGCGTACGAGTGCGGCGCAACGGCAACACATAACATATATAATAGAGCGGCAGATACAGCAACGATACAGCGGCGTCAGCAGTAATGTACAGAAACAAAAATGAAAAAAATTAAAAAAATTTAGTGTTTCAACGGTTAACGGTTATGTTTTATGACATTTGCTACATTGCTTGCATCAGTAGCTCTAGCAATAACATTTCCCACTGGCGTAATTTATTATATGAAAATACCGCCGTTGTGTTTACTTGTATAATTAGTTTTCACACGTTACTTCGTGTGCTTAGAGCAGTACTTAATACATAGAAAAACTTATAAATTTACAATTTTATACATTTATGCTTATTCAGCAATTATCGTTGTGTCTAATTCGGTTTACATACAGCTGTCACGTAAATTTTCAATTTTTTTACATTTTTGCTTATTCAGCAATTATCGTTGTGTCTAATTCGGTTCACGTTGCTTTATATTAAATACGTGTTTTTGGCAATATTGTTATCATTTAGTTAAAATCCTTTGATCACACAATAGGATGGTTTAATTACAATCACATATTATTTGTTAAACTTTGCCACCTTTGCTGTATTTTTACTAAACTTTAGTAATAGCTATAAAAAATATGATTATTTTTGCAGAAAATTGTAAAATTTTATTAAGCAGCCTGTGTTAAGATTTGTAAAAGTTGAATTTTCTCGAAATTACGCTAGCAGCTGATATAACGCTGTACTTTATTGGCAAGTATTCTTTGTTTTCCTAGTTTATACAATTATATTGTTAGAAATTTTTATAACTTTAAATACTTTATATACATATTTATGTAGATTTCTCAAAAATTTAGCAAAATTTAAACCTAAAATCTAGAAAATGTATGTATTTCACACATTTAGGTGTTTTAAAATTTATTGATGTTCACAACAAGCGCATACCTACCCACAATATTAGTAAATATGTATGTTGGAGAATTTTAAGCGTAGTGTAGGTCTAAATGTTTTTTAACGAGTTGCAGCAATGTCGTGGTGTAGATCCAGCATGATGGCGCGCAGATGTCGACATACAATGTCGTTAACGCAATAGACTGTCAAGGAAAGTCGTCATAAGTGAAAGTACGGGTCTACGTAATCGGTGTAGACCCCGATTTTTATCCGGCCAAGGACCGTCAATCCGGCTGCATTTCTTTAAATTACTTCAGGAATGCTTTTGCCGCTGCAGTAACACTAAGAATTTGCCGCCATCTCTATTGCTCTAATAGACTTTGCATACATGGACGCGCCTATCTGCAAGCTGTTATGTATGTTCATACTTATATCTAACTTTTAATTAACAATTGCGTCTTAACTGCACTTAAAATTCTCCATTATAGGCAAGAAAATTCAATTTATTGCAATTTATATAGAAAGCAAATGAAAATCTATGTGACTACAATACCTTATAAATGTTAGCAATTATGTAATAAACTATATACATAAATAATTCAATATAACAAACATGTATTTCAATGTAACAACAAATACCATTGTTTAATTTGTAATCTAACGTCTTGAATTACTTAAACAACCTCCGTTTTTGTTGTAATTTTTCTATTGAGGCTTTTTGTACGCTTTCGTGGGTAAATACTTACATACATATAAGTATGTATGGATGCATGTTTATATAGGATATGTAATATCAGCAATGTTGGAACCGCATAGCAGCTGCTGCGAAATTGTTAGGCGGCAACTTGCGTTTGTATGTTGCTGCAAGCAGCTTATCCGTGAATTAGCGGATTGCACTCAGATTCACTGCGATTACTTTCGATTTCCAATGTGCATGAAAACAGCAAAAAAAAGTTATATGTAGATATGTTGTTGTTGTAGCAGCCTTGAAATTTATCACAAATACCACAATTGTTGGTGTTGCTGTTGGTTTTGTAATTGTTGTGGTTGCATGATGCGTAATAAAAACAATATTGTAGTTGTTGTACTTAGCAATGTTATCGTTGCAGTATTAAGCAGAATTGTTATTCTTGTTGTTGTTGTTGCAAATAACAATGTTATTATGGTCGTTTTGTTGTTCTTGTTGTGGTGGGTGTTATATTACAACAATATTGTAGTTGCTGTACGTAGCAATTTTGCTATTTCGTGTCTCGGTATTGTTTACTTAACGGTTGTTTGTATCAACTAAAACTAATAGAGTTAGATACATACATACATATATGGTTATATATAGATGTAGAGACGAGCTCAAATACGGGTAACTGTCCGTCCGTTCCTCTGTGCAAGCTGTAACTTGAGTAAAAATTGAGATGTCTTGATGAAGCTTGGTATACGTGTTTCTCGGCATCGTAAGACGGTTGCTATTACAGGTGGGTGTAAACGGTGTACTGCCACGCCATTAAGCGAAACCTACACTGTAACAATATATAGTATAGTCAATAACCCTAAGATTTTAGGTGTGACTTTTGACAGCCTGTAATTCTTCGCTCCTCACACGACTGCGATTATTGCCAATGTACAGAGCCGCAACAAAATCCTCAAGTCGCTAACATGAGGAAAAGACAAAGAAACGTTGTTGGCAACATTCAAGGCAATCGGCCGGCATGATTGATTTCAAAGTCACTAAATTTGTTCGCGAAACAGCGTCGCGTTAATGTCTATGAAACAATGCTTCCCGACTACCAGCATGTCATGAAACATATTATTACCGGCGAAGAGTTTTGGATCTACGCTTACGACCCGGAAACAGACGATCAATCGGCTGAATATCGTGGCAAAGGTGAGCCGGAGCCGAAAAAACCGCATCAAAACCGTTTAAAAATCAATGTTAAGTGGACAGTTTCCTTCGATTATTGAGGTGTGGTGCACTCCGAATTCCTTCCGACCGGCCATACTGTCAACAAGAAAAAGTATTTGCGTCAATTGCGCGAAGCTATTCGTGATACAGTAGAGGCCCGCTAATCCGGATCAATTAAAACCGGCCCCTATCCGGAATATAAGGAAATCCGGATTATCAAAGACATATCAGAACTATGTATTATGAAAAAAATATTTATAAATATCTGTTTGTTTATTATAACAAATAATCACATGTTACAAAGAAACAAAAAAAACTTAAACCAATAAAGCATAAAAGCGAATGTAGTGAATAATAAACATGTGATCCGGATTAGAGAATCCGGATAGAGAATGTCGGTCCGGATTACGAGGGACATAATAGAAATTTTGAGTTTTTTAACCCTGTCCGAATTACAGTGGAATCCGGACTAGGCCATGTCCGGATTAGCGGGCCTCTACTGTATTTGTACCCTTCGTAAGTTTTTCGCAAAATTTTCTGCAAATATCGGCCGCAGACACCGTGTTCGCCTGATTCAGCTCCGTGTGACTTCTGGCTAATCAGCAAACTCAAACGACCGCTTCATGAAAACCGAAAATTTAACAATCGTTTCGAGGATTGGAAAAAGCGTTCGCACAATGTATTGGGGTCAAGAGGGACGACATAGATTTGGAAGAACAAATAAAGAATTTTAAAATTAAGAACAAAGTCTTACTATTTTTTGCTTATACGAGTATGTCGGCCCCGCAAAAATTCAGAAAAAACCACAACCAAGTTCATCGTATATTTATCCTGACGACTGAAATAAACCGAGCCGAACTCGCGTATACCGAATAAGCTCATGTGGCAAAGCTATATTATATTTGTTTTTGTGTATGTATGCTTGTAAGTCAGTGTGTATATTTTGGTAAATTTCTATATACATATGTATGTACATATATGCACAACCACTTACTAATGATTGTCCTGCCCATGGCGGCTGAGTTCGTCTCCCGCTCTCCCACCACATGAGTACTATATACATATGTACATATGTATATGTATGTCTAAGTTTGTGCTGTTTGGCGAGTGGTTAATTTTTTTCGCTCTTCCGCTGAAAGGATGCTTGTTTAGGGTTTCTGTTCCGAAATTTCTGCATTCCTGTTCAAAATTGATAATCATTTGCATAAATATTGCGCGTTGCGTATGTATTTGTTATATGTGTGTGTGTGAATATTAGTAAGTATATTTGCATATACCTACACATATACTTACATATGTACATACATATATACACACAAATGTAGGTATATCTTTAACTCTTAAATCATAACACCTCCACTTTGGTGACTTTTCTTCGTATTTGTAAGTGGTGTCTAATACATTCTTTTTTCGCTGAATTTCTGTGAGTTTTACGTTATTTCTAGCTTGCGGGAAGATTACAAATCAGTTGGGGTGACTATATTAGTCGCAAACCTTCTTGTATAAAATGGATTTTAGCATCTTCCCAAGTTGTGGAATTGTGCAGAGGCACTTTTATTGACAAACGTTTTGTGTTAACTACAGCAATTTGCTTGTCTTGTCAGCTGTTATTACTGTTGTATTTTGATTAAAATATAAAAAATAGGTCACCATAGCGTATACGCAACTCATCTTTGTTCTATAGCATCACACCCAAAAACCATCGAATTGATTAGCATTTGCTGTTGTTTTATTCATCTTTACTTAATCATACCCCTCGATCAGATATAAGTCCCGTTTAATGCAAATTCATCATCTGATTTAGCTTTAAGGCATATAGCTAAAGAAAAAATAAAAGCTATGGAGACAAAACTATAGGCGAAATTGGTCGTTGTTGTAGTAGCGGTTGTCTAAGCGAAATTGATTGTTGTTGTTATAGCGACCGAAAACATTCCGAAAGTAACTTCAAGAAATGGTGCCGAGTTGACAGTCCTTGGCTGGATAATATTTCAGGTCCGCTCCAGTTCCTTAGATCCGACTGTCGTGGGAACGGGCGGAAATTGGTAAACGGATACATTAATTCTGTGTTTTTTTAATTTTTTATGAATTGCTTTAGAAATTTTCAGAATTAGAGAATTAGTATGTAGTGTCTATGCAGTGCCGGCCCATCTATATAGATAAGTTAGGAAATTGCCTAGGGTGCAAGAATTTTAGGGCCACATTTTGGCTAATTTTTATACATATTTATACTCTTTAGGTCGCAAAATTTGGCATTGGCCTAGGGCGGTAAATTTTCTCGAAGCAGCCTTGTCTCTGTACTATATATCGCAAACCTATGAAGTAATACTTCTTGCAAAGCTGCTTACTTAAATACACAGCTAATACAATGAAATGTATAGAATTTTTTTTATTACGCACAAATGAACACTTTATTAAACCATACAGAAATAAAATGTTAATTCTGAATGAAAAAAGGACGTTATCATATACATATTATATCAAGCTTTCTTATTTTGCGCATCCGTACAGCCGTTGACAGCTAATTAGAAACGACACCTATTTTGAATTAAATGATGTTATTTTCCAAATCACGTATATTTATTGTATTTTCACTTAATTTATTGAAACCTATGTTAAACTTATAATTTACGTTATAAGACTCTGATAGCGCAGCAATGGTGTAGCTTGCCAGGCCGTTTTAATTTCATCACAAACATCCATACTTGGGATATTTTTGGTGTATATGGCTCTTTAACCATCTCCCAGATATGTTCTATAGGATTTAAGTCTGCGCTGGACGATTATGTCAATTTAGACGTATGCTTTGAATTGTTATCTTCCTTATAACAGGCAACTTTTCCTCAGCCAATGGCAACATGACATTTTTTAGGATGTCGACGTATTTCTCCTTATTCAAAAATCCATTAATCTTATGAAGTGGACCAACACCATTCCAGATAAAACATTCCCACACCATGATTGATCCTCCATCATACTCAACTACGCGTGGAATATAGCGAGGATCAAATTATTGAATTAATGGACGGCGAATAAACCTTCGACCATGCGGACCTAAGCGATTAATTTTGGTTAAATCGTTCCAAAGGACATACCTCCGTTGATTTGTTGTCTTAGACCAATAAGAGTTGGCAAAGCCTACGCGTCGTTTCTACGAATTTTAGTTCGAAGTGGGTTCCTGAGTGCTTCTCCGCCGTGAAGTCCAGATAAGACCAAACACCGGGAAATTGTTTTCTTGAATAGTTAGCCATTATATTCATCTTGAATTTCACGTAGAATGTCAGTGGAACTCTATTTTTGGGTCTCTTCAAGAGATAGTCTTAATTCTGCGGTATATTTCTGTTGAAGTTTTTCGGATTTTTTCTTTGCGTGCAATATTGAAAATAGCTTTAAAATTCTGTATATGCTTAAGTACATTCAAACAAAATTTTTTTGAGCTTTTGACCTTATTCGAAATTTCTTTGCACATCTTTCCAGACCGACGAAGGTCATTCCTCATTAAAAAACTTCAATAATACATTTTTTTATATTTTAAACCACAACTTTGAAACACACCCTTACCAGAAATCCATAATATTATTAACAAAAATTAACACCTTAAGGAATTTTAATTCCTTAAACAAATGTTTCTAATTAGCTGTTAAGCTACAAATTAAATTAAAATTAAAAGAACTTTAACTTCACAACTACAAAACAGCGTGAATTTAGTAGTAAATGGAGTAAAACCAAAAACACCACCAAGAGTTTTAGGAATATAAGCCATCATCAACCACCTACAATAAAGGGAGCGTTTCTAATTAGTTGTCAATGTCTGTATGCATGTATGTATATATGTAAGTAGAAATATTTACAATGACTTTAAAATTATTATTATAGTTGTGGTAATGGTATATTCCTCAAATGCTCTTAAAAATTCCTTCTTCCGATACGCGAGCGCAACTTTTATTGTGGTGAATTAGAAAAGGCGTACCTTCACATCTTTATACTAGCTACTCTGCTATTCTCTTCGGTTTGGTATATTTTTTGACGTTCTGCCATTTTAGCTTTCCTTAGAATACTAAAAATTTCAGATGTCACATTGTCATATATATCTTCCGATTTAAGTGATTTAAGTTCACTGCAAAGCATTGCACAAAAAGTATCTTCCTTACTTAAATGCTCTTCCGCTTCTAATTCGTCTTCTAGTTCATTATCTGAGTCTACATCGCTTATATCACGCAGTCTTTTCTGAAATTCAAATTATTTGTAGGCAAGTTGAATAGCATATAAATTAGTTAGTGAAGACCACGTACTGTAGGAGAAAGTTCCGAATGTGATCGCTCCGTCTGAGATTTACTGAATAGTTTGATGTTTTTCTGAATTTATTGGTAAATAAATACAAATTCTTTAAATATATACAATATCTTCATAATTACCTACAGCAAATAGAATTACCTTTTCAGCTATCATAGGTCCATCGTTTGTAGAGCTCTCCTGTTTTATTTCACTTATGGGATCTCCATTCTAAAAATAAGAACTTTTCGTGAAACTTTGTATACATTAAAAAAAAATTATTTACTTGTCAATAATTATATTTTTAAACTACAACTGTCATATACGGCTAATCTTTAATAGTTTAAATATGTACAACACAAACATACGTACTTGTTCTGTAGGCTTAATAAATCGAAAAATTACGACGGGGTCCAAAAAGGTCATTTCATCATAGTAGAATAAACGCGGCTCATATCTAGAATCTCCGGATTCGGTGTTCTTTCTTTCAACTTTCTTTTTCTCTAAAAGGTAACTAGTACGCAAATGTTTTATTTTCTTCTTTACATCCTCCACTTTTCTTCCGAAGAATGTAGCGATTTCCCTCCATGCATTTTTCTTCAAGTCCATGTCTTTATATTCAGGGTTTAGACCGTTCCATAGGCACTCAGATTCTCTGTACATGGATAACAAATCGAAAATTTCCACCTGCCGCCACTGCATTCTCAACCTCTAGGGGTTTTGTATAAACGTCAAACTATTTTTGTGGAGCACTACTTACATATACGCAAATGCCACTAATAGACACCAATATGTGCTACACATTAGTTTATATATTTAAATAATTGTTTTCTCTTCACTTGTTAAATGCTTAAACTGAGAAGTAAATAATTTTTTGAAATTATTAGTACGTTGTAAATAAAGTGCACATTTTACTTTAAATTCTTTGTCTTACTATTTACCTTTTTGTTATGATATTAAAATGTTCTTCAGATGTTTTTAGAATGTTATTCCCATCAAGATAAAGCCAGCGATGTTGGCTGCTACAGCTGATTGTGTCAGAATTGATGACTGTGGTGAAAATAACATTGAAAAGTGTTTGTTTGTTTTTTTTATTTGATAAAAACTTGTTAGTTTCCAGGTTTTATAGATTATTGGGAAGATGTAACAAAAATACGAAAACGTTACAGGTATTCCAAGATTATGTTATTTGGCCACCAACGCGTTAAATTCGTTTATTTCAATAAGTGCAATCGTTTGTCTACAATCCTTTTTAAATATAATTAATTCTGGATTTGGCTTCTTCAAGGATATGTAATGTAAACTTTTGCTCGTTTTCGTGAAATTCTCTGGTTGGCCATTGCATTCTTTCTGCCTCCTCTTTCATTTTAAATTCGCAAATTCTTATATACCCCATCTAAATCATAATTATTTCTCATTAGCAAATTTTTGTCTTTGTTTACTTATTATATGCAAAGAATTTATAAAATAATCAAACGAACAAGAACAAAATGTGTGTTGGGTAAACGAAGTCTTCGTGAGTGTTTAGAAGCTAATTTTAAAACCTATTGTAAATCAACGCTGCTTTGGAGAATAATCTATGCCAAGTTTCGTGAAGATACCTTGTCAAGTAAAAAAAAATGATACAAAAAACTACTATTTTGAGAAGTTAGTTTGTAAGGCTGCTAAATTCTTTAGTAGTCCGATATCGGCGCTTCCGACAGATGAGTAGCTTCTTGGAAAGAAAAGGACGTGTGTAAAATTTCGAATAAATAACAAGAACTGCAAGACTAGTTCGCATATAAACAGCCGATTAGACAGCCGGACAATACTAAATCGCATCATTTGTATACATATGTACTTTATATACTTTATATACTTTATAAGGTTTGCTAGTTGTTAGTTATGTGTTTACGCACTATAGTTTCTTTACTATTAGACAAATATAATATTAATTTAGAAGATTTTATTTTTGTGGTAGTGTAGAAAACATTTCGCAAATAGTGTTGGGTGCAGGACCGACTTAAAAAAGTCACCTTCATAAACAAACGTGCTTTCACATGGTTTTACTAGCCACTTTAGTAATCTCTTCGGGTTGGTACACGATTTGACGTTCTGCCATTTTCGCATTCCTTAGTATGGTAAAAATTTCAGATGTCACATTGTCATATATGTCTTCCGATTTAAGTGATTTAAGTTCACTGCAAAGCATTGCACAAAAAGTATCTTCCTTATTTAGATGCTCTTCCGCTTCTAATTCGTCTTCTAGTTCATTATCCAAGTCTACATCGCTTATATCACGCAGTCTTTTCTGAAATTCAAAATATGTATAGGTAAGTTGAATGGCCTATAAATTATTTAGTGAAGACCACTTACTATAGGAGAAACCTCCGAATGTGATCGCTCCGTGTCAGAATTACTGAATATTTTGCGCTTTTTCTGAAATTATTGGTAAATAAAATATTTTTAAAATATATAGAATATCTTCATAATTATGTAAAGAAATTATAATTACCTTTTCATCAATCATATGTCTTTCGTTTGAAGAACGCTGTTTTTTCATTTCACTTAAAGGATCTCCATTCTAAAGAACGTAAGAATTTTTTTGTTAAATTTAAAAGACAAAAATAAACATGTCAATATTTTGTAAATACAATCGTCATAAATTGATAACAATATAAAATTGCTACAAATTCGGTTAATCTTTAATAAATTACTATTAACCAAATAAGTATCCAAGATATTTTTATTTGGCTCATATTTTATACATAAACAAAATGAGAATACGCACTTGTTCTGCAGGATTAAAAAATCGTAAAATTACGACAGGGTCCAAAAAGGTCATTTCATCATAGTAGAATAAACGGGGCTCATATACAGTTGATTCGGATTTCTTTCTTTCGACTTTCTTTTTCTCTATAACGTAACTAGTGCGCAAATTTTTTATTTTCTTCTTTACATCTTCCACTTTTCTCCCGAAAAATCTAGCGATTTCCCTCCATGCATTTTTCTTCAAGTCCACGTCTTTATATTCACGATTTAGACAATTCCATAGGCACTCAGACTCTCTGTACATGGATATCAAGTCGAAAATCTCCGCCTGCCTCCAATCCATTCTCAATCTTTTTGGGCTTTGTATGTATGGCAAACTATTGGCTTTGTGGAGCACTACTTACATATACGCAAATGTCACTAATAGACACCAATATATGCTACACATTAGTTTATATATTTAAGGTATTATTTTTTCTTCACTTGTTAAATGCTTAAACTGAGAAATAAATAATTTTTTGAAATTATTAGTACGTTGTAAATAAAGTGCACATTTTACTTTAATTTCTTTATCTTACTATTTACCTTTTTGTTATGATAATCAAATGTTCTTCAGAAGTTTTTAGAATGATATACGCATCAAGATAAATTTAGTAAGCGATGTTGGCTGCTACAGCTGAATGTGTCAGAATTGATGACTGTGGTGAAAATAACATTGAAAAGTGTTGTAAAAGTAAAATTACATTAAAACGGCTTTTTGATCTTTAAGGGATTGCAAAAATTCATGAAATTATTTATTAATTTTTGAACGTGTATTTAAATAGTTTGGGATGGGATTTATTTCGGTTCTACACATTTGCTTTGTATTACATAGTGCAAAATAATTCAATATTTAACTTCCGTCGAAATCGTTACATACATCCACACAATGAGAAATGGTTGCAACCAAATAAAAAATAAGTGTTACCATACTTTGTGAATAGAAAAATAAAAAAGAAGGATTACACCGTCAATACAAAAGTTATTATCGTGTGATGAGTAACGCAAACTCTCAAAATTTTGTTTCTTTTGACAAATCTTGATGTTGAATCGATAAAGTTTATTTTTCCAAGCGCTTTAGAAGGCCGTCAACACAAAAAAGGGCGTTCTGAGCGAAAGAACAGAAGATGTCTCACGCCCTGAACACATAGAGCGCAACAGACTGCAATCGACATCTGTCAAATATTAAAATACACACGTTCTTAAGGACACAGTTATTGAGACAGCTGCACAACTACACAACTGTGTCTATAAGAACCTGTGTATTTTAATATTTGACAGATGATCCGGGAGTCAGTGTTAGTGCGACCAAGGTTACCTCTTTAAAGCGCGGCCAAAGGCCGTCAATACAAAAACTGAAATCGTGGGATGCTATTCTAAAATTCACCCAAATGACCTTTTGATATCTTTAACACGTTGAGGACGGCGCAGTTTTTAATAGTCAGTTTCATCTATTTAAAATGTTTTAAAAAAACTCACAATTATTAAAAAATATATTTAAAAATTTGTTTTGATACCAAATTATTTTTTATTTTATTAAAAAAAAATGTCTTTTTGAATCAAAGACAGCGTGACCCACCGGTGGGTCATGCCGCCAGATGACACCTAAACGCGTGACCCACCGGTGAGTCACGCCGTCCTCAACGTGTTAAAGGATTTTAAGAATTCCTGAAATAATTTATAATTTTTTCAGCATGTACGAAAGTAGGTAGCATTGCAGTTGGTATATACATGCATGTGATTGGTATATTAATAACTAGTGTAAAACTCATACATAGCTGGCCAGTTCATAATTACTAAGATGACGTTCATGACACACCACAAGCTTGTCAAAACACTAATAAACCAATTCAAGCGCGATTTTCGTGTCAAGAATGCGCCCACCAACATCTTCTGTGGACAATGGATTAGGTAATAAATTACATATTCCAAATCTGAGACCAAAAAAACGAGACTGTATAGTATGTTCTGACAGGAAAATATCTGGTGGCAGGCTACAAACAAAGTTTTATTGTCAAACATATACGAACCAGCCCGCAATGAATATTAGGAAGTGTTTTAAAATGTATCATATTCTGTAAAATTATAAACAATAAAATATTAATTTTTTTTTTAAATAAACATTCCTCGATCTCGACCAATTCATATCAGTCCAATATCATTATAATACATTACTTAGTTCTAAAATTATAATAAGTTATGCGAGGGATTGTAAATGTTTGTTTCTGCTGTAAAGTGGCACTGAGTAGCTGAAAGCCAACGTCCGAAATCGTGCGGAGTGCAAAGGTTTAAGTGTAATAGATTCAAATTATCTACAGCACTTGCACACCAAATGCGTTTTAAAAGCTCACTTCAACTCTGATATACATAATATCACAATTCTTAACAAACAAAAAAACCGCGTAGCTTTGTCATATAATTTTTTATTTTAATTCTACACTTTCTTTGTAATGCTTTAGTTTCTGTTAAAACTTTTGCTTTCATTATCGGATTGATAATTCCTTTGACGGTCCGCAATCTTTGCGTTTTTCACTGCAGTGAAAATTTCGGATGTCACATTGTCATAGGTCTCTTCGGATTTTAGCAATTTAAGTTCGCTACAAAGCATAGCACAAAATGTGTCCTCTTTGTATGACCTTGTCTGGCTTTTTGTAACCTTTTGGGTCTGCTCTTTCAACACATCATTGACAAGTAGACGTCTTTTCTGAAATCGGTATAACAAGACATGAATGTATATTATATTCAATAATATCATCTAATATTTGAAACTTACGATAGGTTTTGACTCAATTTGGATCATACTAAGAGAATCATCTGAATCGAGAGGTACTTTCTGTAAATGTAGCAGAAGAAATTAGTTTGTGCACTTTAAGTATTACAAAATGTGTTAGTAGTGTTACTATTGTTCCTAACTCTGCGTGAGGTGACGCACGATCACTGTCAGTGTCACTAGAATCCATACGTTGCCTCTAAAATTTAAATTTGTAGGTTTAATTTATAAAAAAAATTCAAGTTTATTACGTTTAAATATGTACCTTTCTATCGCTGAGAGTTAAATCATGTTTCGGTGAACTGCCCTTAGATTCGCCTAATGGGTCGTCGTTCTATAAAATTAATAAATATATTAAGTTATTCAAGTTTAAATAATAATATTGTGAGTATATAAAACATACATTTTCCTGTTCAGTGTATTTCCGTAAAGATACAACAGGAGCTAAAAAATCCATCTGCTGGTAATAATATAAGCGTGGTTCGTATGTTGGGATACCATGTTTATTTTTACTGGCCTCAACCTTTTTCCTTTCTGCAGAGTAACAATTGCGTAAATGTTTCATCTTTTTCTTTAATTCATCAACTTCCTTCCCGAAATGTATGGACAGCTCTATCCATGCACTTTTCTTCATATCTGGTTGCTTATAATCTGGACTGAAGCAATTCCATAGACATTCATATTGTCTATATATACTGAGCAATTTAAGAACTTCTGTATGTCGAAAATCCATTTCGAATAAGTATATAACTTTTGCTTTCCGGTATTTTGAAATTCAGTTAATCTGCGATAGGAAGTTATAGGATAGGAATATCTCTCTTTACGTATTTCAGTGTCAATTATAAATTGTGCGCCAGCTGTACTAGCAACTTTTTCTAGTAGCGTATTTTAAACAATATAAAACAATTTTATAGTATTCAAATTAGCAAATATATTATGAAATTAACACTTTTATCCAATTGCACCTTGTTTATTTAGCTACGATTTGGCTTATGAATAAATTATTAAGGAAATTCACAAACATTTGAAGTAAATACTTTTTATCGCCAGCCAAACAACAATAAACTGACAGCTTGCTCGTGGAACGACATTTTGATTGACTAATATGACGTTTGTACAAGCAAGCAATATGCTTCGTCATTTTTTATGCCATGCTAAGCGATAAAATACATATTTACACACACCTGCGGTATTACCATGAAATTCACTTTTAACTGAAGCGGAGCTTCTAAGTTTTATATTAACTGTTGGTCGCATTATTTAGAGAATGCGTAAATTGCATAAATCTACAAATAATTTTAAATTTTTTCTTTATAATACATATAGTATTATTTTTTTTAAATATATTTAAAAATATTTCCTCAATCTGACCACCCTGCACTTGGTACGGTAAACTGATTCCAGAGAACGTATAACAGAGAACGTTTATAATATTATAATATGATAAACGTTCTCTGTCTATATTATACGTTCTCTGGCGAAATGTAACGAATTCAGGTAAGTAAAACGAATTTAAAATAAAACAGTAATTTATGTTCTCACTTTTATTTGCAATATTTTTGATTTCAGTTATTATTTATACATTATATTATACATATATCTATATCTATTTTTCTGCTTTATTGCTATGGTTAAATAATATTTGATAATGTGTTTATTTGTAACTTACACATGTTTAACTATTTTGTTTATCATTTGATTTACGCTTTCAACTCACTTTCTTTTATTTTCAAATCAACGCTTGTAAAATATTTACAAATGGACAAGTTACTTTCTAGACACTAGCTTTTTAGTTTTTTAATTTGTTTTATTTTTATATATTTTTTTTTATTTATTAATTTTTTTATTTAATTTGTTTTTTATATTTAATTTATTTTTTAATTTAATTTTTTTGGCTTATTAGATTCTTTACTCTAATTTTTTTTAAATTCTTTTATTTTATTTTTGCCTTAATTTTTCTTATTTTAATTTTATTTTTCAATATTGTATATTAATTTTATATTTTCACTTTAGTTATTTTATTTTACTTTTTCAATTTGTTTATTTGATTTTTTTTAATTTTCTTTTAAATTGTGCATTTATAATATTTTTAAGAATTATCCTTTTTTAATTTTAATTTCCACTTCTTTTCTGATTTTAATTTTAATTTTCATTTCAAGTAATTTATTTATTTATTTTTTATTTAGTTTTTTTTGGTTTTATCTTTAAAAAATTTGTTTTACATTTTTATTTATATTTATTTCTTAATTATTTAAGTTATTTTATTTTTTTATTTTATTTAAGTTTTTAATATGATCTATGATTTTAATTTTTTAAATGCTAGTTTTTTAATTTAATCGTATAAAATTTTTTAAAATTAAAATTACGTTTATATTGTATTTATTTTATTTTAATTAAATTATTTATTTAATTTAATTTATCTTTAAATTTTATTTTATTTTAATTTTTATATCACGTTTATCTTTTTATTTAAATTTTTTTGTATTTTAATTAATTGATTTTTTTATTTATGTTTATTTTTTATTTCTCGCTTATATATTTATATTTTTCTGTTTTTTTTTTTTAATTTTACTATATATTTATATTTAAGGGGTATTCTAGTTCACAATATATCGATTTTTTTATATTTTGAAAGTTTATCTTCTCAATAATATGATTACAATAGGATTTTTTAAAGAATTTTCGGAGATATATATACATACATATGTGTGTGGGTATTTTGCTGACCCGGCATCCAAACTGGTTTGGTGGGAACTAATCAATTAAAAGACATTACCAAGCTTTAAACGAGTTTTTTCGAAGCTGTCTTTTTCAAATCGATATCCACGATTTCTCAGATTCTACGGGATCGATTTTCCCGAACCAACTCACCAAATCTTATTTCTTTGTCTGGATTTATCCATATTCCCAAAGTTACATGTTTTACGACTTCTTTAATTCTAAATAGTAAAATAGGCTCGTAAGAAATTGATTTTCTTCCTCAGGCAGTCGCCATTGTGTGAACACATGTTTTCCAACTTTTCGGTAGAGCCAGACATTGCCACATTATTCTAGATTAATATATATATTTTTTGGTAAATTTTTATTCAAAACATTTTTTTTTTAATATAATAAATTTTTTAATACTTAATTTTTTATTTTAATTGATTTTAATTGTATTTTTAGTGTTTTCATTCGGTTTTAGGAAGAATATGAATCATATGCAAGCAATTGTATAATTTAAATGTCAAAGTGGAAATTGGTGGCCTGGATTATCTAACGGTAAAACAAGAAGTCATTGCGGCGATAGAGAGTGCTCTTGGGGAGGCAGTGTCAGACCCGCAAATAAACATCTTCCCATCCAACTCTAGAGAGCAGTTCAGAGCGCGCCTAACATTACCAAGCACAAAAGTAGAAATACCGAGAAGACAGAGGAGATTCAAACTGTGATGGATCAGTTGTAGGCTACATTTTAAAGAAAACGACTAATAGATGCTTGCGCTGTTTCGGATCAGGATAATTAGCCAGATAGAAGAGGGCCTATGCCTATGCCTATGCACAGAAGCTAAGCACGACCAAACTGAGCACTTTTTGGGCTCAAGCAAATGCACAGTTTTTAAAGACTTCTTAAAGAAATGAAAGTCCTGCAAGACAATATGCACAGATGTAAAACTACTGAGGCACTCCTGACTCAGATGACGACGGAGCGTTATTACGAAATGGATAGTAGAAAACGGAACGTCTGTAAACTAAATATCGATACAGATAACTCAGAAATGAAGAAGACAAAAGCGCGCTGCTTATTGGTGGACAGAAAACATTGCGTAGCTAAGAAGAACGTCACTTAAGGCGAGTATACACAAGAAACTGATGCAGAGGAAACGCATTAACAGAAATGAGCGATCTTCACGCTGAAAAGAAAGAACTTAAGCACGCCATCGAAAGGAGCAAAAAATGAGAAGAGTTTCGAAACGACGTAAACATGAATCCATGAACCGGCCTCAGGTTACAGGGTCGTTATGAAAAAGCTAAGTGGCAGCGCACCATCCCCAAATGGAATGCACTTAAAATGGAAAAAATTGTTATTGTCTTATTTCCTACACATGAAATAAGAGCCGATGAAACTAGACCGACTGAACCGCCCAAAGAATACCGCTCTTTACCATCCAAGAAGTGTAGCCAGCAGATGTACAAAAAACAATAGTAGAAAACCGCCCAAACGTACTACTAGAGATGTTTAATACCTACCCCAAAGCCAGTTTATTCTCAGAAATCTGGAAAAGACGACAACTGGTTTTAATTGATAGAGGAAAAGGACAGCCCATCGGCATACCGGCCTCTATGCATGCTTGACACAGGCGGCAAGCTTCCTGAAAAACTCCTGAAACAACGGAAAGAAGAGGCAATTACTAATACAGGCGGCTTATCACCCAGACTATACGGACCGATTCAGACCTTCCCGATCAACTTTGGAAGCCAACATCGGAGGACCGACACAGCAGGAACAGAAGCTTCGAATGTCTTGCTCTTCGAACCAAATTTATGGGCTGACTGCTTGAGGAAAAACAACCGATGTAAAGCCTTAGACAAAGCAGTATCGCACATCGGCTCTAAAGTTGGTATCGGCATACCGCACAGTTTCAGACAAAGCTGGAACGGCAATAAGCGGAAGCACGCCTACCGACTTGCAAGCATTTGAGCATTTGAAAATAAGAAATTGTGGACGTGGAAGGAACAAGGAATAAATGATAGTGGCAATAGAGAATATAAAGAATAACATCTTGGAAGGATGGCAAACTCGTTGGGAGCAATGACGTCATGGTAGACGGACAGCCGGGCTAATCAAAAATATTAATGGTTGGTCCTGCAGGAAGCATGGTGAGGTGGATTATAATGCTATACAAATACAACATGAAATGAGAAAACCCGAAGAGGAGGCGTCATGTCTATAGAACGATGCAATCGAGGACGACGCTGAACACAGATTTTTCCAACGCATACGCTGACAAACAGTGCGTAATAGGCTGCACACTTTGGAAGGCCACCTAATTGTGGACAATATTGTAACTGTAATGCTTCAAAACGTGGAAAACTGAAAAAACATAAAGCTACATAGAAAATGTTCAACGGTAAGAAAACGGCACTTGGACGCAGGTAATGACTTGTAAGTCTTAAGCCGAAGAATATGGACGACCACCCTGGAGTAATGCGAAAGCGGTTCCATTTTTTGTGACTTGCACATACCATACATACCGGCTCATACATATCATTGCTGCGATGACGCAATGCCGAAGATATAATTTTATAGTTTTAGTATTTTTTTTAATATTATTTTGAATAATTTATTTTTGTTAAATTTTGTAATTGTAATGTTTACTTTCTATGTTAATTTAATTACTTTTTTCAGTTTTTTTATTATTTTTATATTTAATTATTTTACTTTATTTAAATTATTTTTAACTTTTTAAATTATTTTTAACTTTTTAAATTGTTTTTGTTATTTTTAATAATTATTTTTATTATTTTTTTTAATTTTTTAAATATTTTTTTATTATTATTTATTTTTTTATTTCATTAATTTTGTTTTCATTTCTTTTATTATTTTATATTTAATTATTATATTTTTTTTTTATTTATTTTTTATTTTAATTTTTTTAAGTATTTTAATTATTTTTATTTATTTTAAATTATTATTTTTTTATTATTTTTTTTTTTATTATTATTTTTTATTTAATTGCTTTTGTTTTAATATTTTTATTACTTTTTTTTTATTTTTTTAATAATTTTAATTTTTTTTAAATTTTAATTATTTTAATTATTTTATTTTTTGAATTGTTTTAAATTATTTTGTTTTTTATTATTTTTATTTTTCTATTATTTTTTTTTTTAATTATTTAAAATTATTTTTACTTTATTTTAATTATTTTTATTTTTATATTTCTTTGTTGCTGTTATTTTGTTTATTTTTGGGTTTTTCATATTGTTTTAGATGCCTTGTTGTATTTTTATTTTAAGTTAAGTTTTCTGGTTTTTACATTAAAATTTTTTAGGTAAGATTTATCATCTCAATCATTATCTTAAGGCCAGTGTTGTGCAAAGGCTTACGCTAGCAATATAAAAAAGTTGAAAATAAATATTATATTTCTTCATTTGATTTTAATTACAGCTGTGCTTGTGTGTATGTATGCATATATGTACATAAATAAATATATATTGTTTATTGTAATAATACTTATATTTAAGTATGCTTAAACCAGCGAGAATAAAGTTCCTCTCAAGTTGATTATTATATACAAATTTAACGGTAAGTTATATATACGCTTTTTGGACAAATTTTTGTGCATATATAGCAACATACTTGTATGTCTGTAATGGCAATCAAAATAGTATAATATACTTAATTCATTAATTGTATATTTTTTATAGTTTCACAAAGCAAACTGTGTAAACAAAGTTGTCATTCTCTCAAAACAACTACCATTTTGTCAAACCGGTTGTCACTGCTGCAGTCGGCTAAAACAGTTCTACTGTGTTGAAACGGCTCTCCCAACGTCAAAACAGCTTTCACTGTTAAAATGTAAAAGCAATAGCTGTCAGTGTGTGAAATAACTGTCACTGTTTCAAAATGACATGAATTTCAATCTCAATTCGGCAGTTACTGTGCAGTTTCGCTTGACATAAATAGAAACGAAAACGTCAAAAAATTAACATGGAATATAACATTAACATATGTTAACCTATTTACTCAAGGGTGTAGTGGAATCTGATAGTTGTCGGAAACAGAATTGAAACCGATAAAAAAGGTAGTAGGTGCCATGAATTCAGATATTATTGGTTTGATGTTCGAAACAGAATTTTCGATTTTGGGTGTCATGGAAACCAATTTTATCGGTTTTGCTATTAGAAACAAAGCAAGAAGATAGTCGCTGACCGATTTGTAATGTAAGTTAAGAAATCAACTTATTTTATTGCTACGAATGAATTTACCTTTATTTCTATTGGGTAAAACATAAGAGTAAAAAACGAAATATCTTAATTATTGAGTTTCTGGAAAACCATCGGGATATTTAAAGAACATTAACAAAATGTAATAAATTTAATTTAACAGCCAAATGCGTCATTATACATTCGATAAATGTTAACTCTTAAAATCTTCCTTTAAATCGGAATTCATTAAGAGCTTTAATAGGATTGCTTCCAAGTGTATAAATTTGTAGGTTTTGTCACATTAGAAACAGCTGATTCGAATATTGGTTTTGCGTATGCTCGAAAAGACGAAAATCCAAACAGATTCTGCAACACCATCGAAAATCAGAATTGGTTTGCAATTCCGATAACTCTTCAAATCTGTCTTGGACTCAACAACACCTCTGACTATCTGGAAAAAGCTTTAGATGTAACCGAAAAAAATAGTAAATTCTAACAGTTTGAGAGCGCGAGAGTACCATATTTGGTTGTAACTTTTATTTTTAAACTCACTACGGCTGAGTTTTTTGATTTAACAGTTTTAAATTAGTAAACACTGACAGTTTAAAGTTGAAAGAGCGAGAGTCACATATTTGTTCTCAAAAGTTTGCTTGTCTTTGCCTATTTTAGTAGTTTCTATTGCTAAATTTACTACGGCTGAATTTTTTTTGATTCAGCAGTGACTGTGACAGTTGGCGTGAGGCGAGAGTCTCATATTTTTGCTCAAAAGTATTCTTGTCTAAGCTTTTGTTTGTAGTTTCTATTGTTAAACTGTCCGGCTGTTCTTTTTTATTTAACAGAAATTGATTTGTAAGCTTTGTCATTTAAAGACATTTAAAGAGAAAATTTTTTAAGAAAAATATGGCATTTTTGCATTCTCTCTTATAAAGAATATACCGTTGGCGCTGTCAGAATCAATCCAGCATAACACTGTCTACATACGCGCTTTTGTGAAGCTATACACATGTATGCTTGTGTACCTGTAATGTCACGTACATTTTACAACTTTGTTCATTTAAGGTTAGGTAATATTTTTTAAAACAATTTTGTAACAATTGCATAACACATTGCTGGGGAGGGACAACAGAAAACAGCAACAAAAACAGGCATTCCTAGCGCATTGCTGCGCCTTTATGGGGCTGTAAAGCAAAGCTGATTGTTTGTTGTAAAACGGACTATGGGTAGAAATGAAAAGTTCGAATTTGAATTTTGGTTTATATAATATTTTGCATTTTATTTATATATGTATGTATGTAATAATAATCATAATGATAATAGTAATAATAATAATTTAAAATGTAGGAGGAAGATTTTAAAAACATTTTGTTTTATTTTCACTTATAAACTAAGCACTAAAACACTACAAATTACAATACAATAATTACTATTAATCACTAAAAGTGCAATATCACTTAACACCCTATTTATGTGTATTTATTTTTTATATTATATATATAAATATATGTATGTACATATATTATATACTTTCACAAATTGCGCAATGTATTACTTAGCAGTAGCTTAAAGTATATAAATTGAAATTATAAACAATATTTAAAGAAACTATTTTTATATATGTATGTGTACTATTTTCATAAACAATTAAATATTAAATTTATTTTTAATCTATATTAAAGCAAATTATTTAATAATATAAGCTAGGCATTGCCAGCATACAATTTTTTCACTATTGAGAAGTAACCGGTTATAAAATGAATGGGAAAACTTAACGGTTGCATTTGTTTTTTTTTTTTTTTGTTTTTAAGAGTTTTATTTTTTTACTTGTAATTGTATGTATTTGATATACTTAAGATTTATTTTGTTTATTTATAATTATATATATATTTATTTCAGTTACTTATGCTTACAAACAAGTAACTATAAACTAATATCTAGCTTATGCGTCTTGAATTTTCAACTATTAATCATTTATTAATATATTTACAGTGCATTGTTGCCTTTTGTATGTTATTAATGTATTCTCTCGCTTTTTTTAATTCGTTTATTTTTATTATTATCATATTATTGTGAAAAAAATTTAACTTTAATTTAATTTTAAGTGTTTATTTTAATTTTTACGTAGTAATATTAGCAAAAATTATTTATTTGTATTAAAGCAATTTTTGAATAAATTTTTTACAACTAATTAAAATTTTTTCGAAGATTTTTTTTCGTTTGATTTGCCTTTAATTTCGTGTACCGACGATATGCTTTTTAGTTACAGTTTGTTTGTGTATTTTCATAAAGAAAAAAAATGAAATAACAATAAAAAAAAAAGAATAAAAAAAATAAAAAAAAATAAAAAAAATTAAAAAAATAATAGCACAAAAAAAATAAAAATATTGCATTTAAGAAATATTTAAAAATTGAAAACTTTAAATGTTTTAATTTTAATATTTAATAATTGAAAGCTTTTAATGTTTTATTTTTAATATTTAAAAATTGAGAACTTAAAATACTAGTATTTATTTATTATAATTAATTGTTCTACTTTGTCTTAATTAAAAAAAAAAATAAATACAAAAAGTGTATAAGGTATAGAACAATAAATATAGAAAAAATATAAATAACGAACATACAAAAATTACGAAATTTAAATATTTGTTTTTGTTAATTAATTTTGAAATTATAAATTTGTTATTTAAAAAAAAAGTATATTAAAGCTAAGAAATTTAAATACTTGCTTTTTTATAATTAGTTTTTAATTTTGAGTTAATTTATACTTTTAAACAATTAATGTTTTTTCAATAATTTATTTCCAAGTGATTTATTTATTTTAAATTATTACCTAAAAAAAATCGATTGTGCCAAAATTAAAATTAAAACAAGTTTTTTTCGAAAGTAAAATTAATTTTTTTTAAAAACATTAATTATTTATAATATATATTTAAATATTTCCAATTAATTATTAAAATAATTATATTAATAACTCTAAACAGATCTTTTAATTTTTGAGAAATAATTTTTTATATGATTGTTAATTATCATTTTTTATAATAATTT